>NC_086444.1:93133550-93336050 GCF_028390025.1 Pseudophryne corroboree | reverse complement strand
TATGGTGGTCATTCTGAGTTGTTCGCTAGCCGCATTCGTTCGCTGTGCAGCGATGAGGCAAAAAAGGCACTTCTGCGCATGCGTATGCGGCGCAATGCACATGCGCGGCGTACTATTACAACAAACTATGCAGTTTTACACAGGGTCTAGCGAAGCTTTACAGTCTCACAGGCAGCTGCAGAGTGATTGACAGGAAGTGGGCGTTTCTGGGTGGCAACTGACCGTTTTCAGGGAGTGATCGGAAAGACGCAGGCGTGCCAGGAAAAACGCAGGCATTCCAGGAAAAACGCAGGCGTGGCTGGGCGAACGCAGGGCGTGTTTATGACGTCAAACCAGGAACTGAATGGTGTGAAGTGATCGCAAGCGCTGAGTAGGTCTGAAGCTATTCTGAAACTGCACAAAATTATTTTGTAGCTGCTCTGCGATCCTTTCATTCGCACTTCTGCTAAGCTAAAATACACTCCCAGTGGGCGGCGGCATAGCGTTTGCACGGCTGCTAAAAACTGCTAGCGAGCGAACAACTCGGAATGAGGGCCTTTCTCTCTCTCTCTAAATATGTATATGTGGCTCATGTTTTCCATTGGTCACTTATTGAGCAGCAACTTTTATTTAGCTGTGACAACTATATGTTAATGATATTTCATTTTATTTAGTAAGACTTTTTTAATTATCAAATATATTATTTATTTAAAAAAATGCTGATGTCTAATGGACAGTGCGCATGGTGGAAACAGTACACATATCTATACAGAGCTGTTATGATGTATTTTGTATTGCTGGTACTTAGGGGTCTATTTACTAAGCCTTGGGGCTTATGTAATAGACTGCACGATGCACAGTCTGTGGAGATTCTAGAGAGTCTGCCTGTATTTTTAAAGCAGAACTCATTAAAAAGGCAAAACCTGGTTTTACTTTTTAAATGATTGTTGCTTTAAAAATACGACCACGGTGCCATGCCTCTTTTCTGGTGTCAAATGCTGACGTGAGAGGGGCCTGTGTGCTTTGAATGGCTTGGCCTATTTTTAGTCCCAGTCCAGCCCTGGTCATCAGTGCATGGCTGAGCACGGTGCATTCCATAATTATGGGATAGATCAGGCATTCCCAAATGCGGTCCTCAAGGCACACCAACAGTGCAGGTTTTAGTGATATCCAGGCTTCAGCACAGATGGTTAAATCAAAATAACTGAGATACAAATTAAGTCACCTGTGCTAAAGCCTGGATATCACTAAAACCTGCACTGTTAGTGTGCCTTGAGGACCGAGGTTCGGAAACACTGGGACAGATTGTTAGTCCCTCTAACACAGTGAGCTTGGCTCAGTACCCTGCTCTGGATTACTACTGCATGGTGCAATAATCCCATGATGTCACAGAGTGATCACTTATATTCTCTCATACACCCAATACCAATTGGTCCCCTAACAGGGCCTGATTAAGGGTGCTAGCTGCCCCATGCTGATACAGAAGTGCCCCCCCCTTCTTTCCCACCCCCTCACCACCAATTGTTTCGCACATATTCAGCTAAAAATCTGTAATACCAATTATGTGTCAACATTTACCACAGATTCAATTATTGTTTGCTGATACAAATTGTATTTTTTTTAATTCGATAGAATATATATTCTATGTATTCTATAGAAGATACATTAAATATAGTCACCAAACTCACTGTTTACATCAACAGTTTACATCAAGCTACTTTTACTTGCTTTAGAAACGGCAAACTTTTTGATTATATCATCGAACTTCACGTTCTGCAGGAAGTCACTTTCAATGAATAACAGTGCAAGAGCTTTGCGACTGAAAATGGCGCCCTGATGGCGCTCTCAGCATCCTGGAGTGGAATGCCTACTGCGCATGTCAGATTCTCTGTCATCGCGCAGCAGCATAAGAAGGACGGAGTGAGGAGGGGCCAGACGCAGAAGACGCTGCAGCTCAGGCAGTGCTCAGCAGTGATGATGACTGAAACAGTCATCACTGCACTGCAGACTGGGCCTAATTCTGAGTTGACAGCAGCAGCAAATTTGTTAGCAGTTGGGCAAAACCATGTGCACTGCAGGGGGGACAGATATAACATGTGCAGAGAGAGTTAGATTTGGGTGGGGTGTGTTCAAACTGAAATCTAAATTGCAGTGTAAAAATAAAGCAGCCAGTATTTACCCTGCACAGAAACAAAATAACCCACCCAAATCTAACTCTCTCTGCACATGTTATATCTGCCCTCCCCTGCGGTGCACATGGTTTTTCCCAGTTGCTAACAAACTTGCTGCTGCGATCAACTCAGAATTACCCCCACTGTCTGCAGCAGTGAGTGGCACAGACAGTTACGGTGCCGGCATCAGGAGCAGACGCACTGCCGCAGTATCGCACAGTTAAGAAGAAAATGAAACCTAATTAATCTATTGTGTCGGTGTTGCACCCCACCAGGACCCAGTGCTCCAGGCTGCAGCCTTATCAGGCCCTGTCCTCTAACCTAGACAAATTTAGTGTGGTGCAAGAAGCCCACTCTGTCACAGAAGATGTGCTTGCTGCTCCCTCTTAAACAGACTTACCTACATTTTGGCTGCTCTCTGCGGAAGAGAGCAGCCAGGTCAGCTCAGAGGGCAGGCAGGGGAGGCTGTGACGTCGTGGAGGGGGTGGGCCGGAGGCGGGACAGGGCGGAGAAAGGGTGGAGCGGGGCGGAGCAAGGGCGGGGCAATGATGATGCCTCTTTTAAGCCACGCCCCCGCTCTGTAATGCCGCGATCCCCGGCATTACACTGCAGGCGGCGTGGCTATGATGACGCGATTCAGCAAGAATCGCGTCATCAACTGCCCGGACCGCCCACTTTACACACTAAGTGGGCGGACGGGCAGGGGGGTCCCCACGAATCGGGAGACTTGCCTGCTCTTCCGGTGGGTCGGGAGGGTCACCCGATTTTCGGGAGCCTCCCGGCCATTCCGGGAGAGTAGGCAAGTATGCTCTTAAACCTTAGCTTACACTTGACTTAGTTTGAGTCTCCCACAGAGAAAAACTTCAGTATGGTGCAATTCATGTCCCTGCCAGCTAACAATACATTTCCTGCAGTAATGGGAGAGATGGAAAGTGTTCTATCCCAACTCTGCATGGGCTCCACTGTGTGCATGAGTGCCTGTGGAGAGGGAATTAGATAGGCATAGCTGTATTAAAAGGACAACTTACAGGGTCTGATGGCATATTAGGGGCATATGGATCATTCTTATGGTGTGTAAGGGGCATGTGGAGAGGTCTGATGGCATATAAGGGGCATGAGGAGGAGTCTGTTTGCATATAAGAGCACGAGGAGGAGTCTGATGCATATAAGGGCATGTGTAGGTGTCTGATGAATATAAGGGCATGTATAGGAGTCTGATTGCATATAAGAGGCATGAGGAGAAGTCTGATAGCATATAATGGGCATGAGTAGGAGTCTGATGCATACAAGAACATGTGTAGGAGTCTGATGCATATAAGGGCATGTATAGGAGTCTGATGGCATATAATGGGGCATGTGGAGGAGTCAGGTGCATATAAGGGGCATGTGGAGGAGTCTGATGACATATAAGGGGCATGTGGGGTAGTCTGATGGCATTTAACATGCATGTGGGGGAGTCTGATGCATATATGGGGAATGTGCAGGAGTGTGATGACAAATAAGGAGCATGTGGAGGAGTCTGGTGAATATAAGGGATATGTGGAGGCAGGGACGTGCAGTCAGGGGAGGCAGGGGAGGCAGTGCCTCCCCTGTCATTAATGATTAAAATATTATAAAGAAGATACTTATGACACATATTCTGTGTCATGAGTATCTGCTTTATATTATCCTAATCATTACTAGTGTGTAAAATGGGGTTGGGAGGCACCGATCGTGGTGCCTCCCTGTCAGATAGGGAAAGGTATGGAGAGCGGGGGGCGGGCACGGGCGGGGCCTAGCAATGGGCATTAAAAGCCCATTAAAATAACATGGGAAAGCGGCACCATTAGTGGTGCCGCTTTCACACAGGGACGTGCTTTCAACCTATGGAAGCACGTCCCATGTCAGTCAGGCCACAGTGATTGGCCAGCGGATCCGTCACTGGATCCGCTGTCAATCACTGTTGTGGGCACGGCGGAGGTGCGGGTATCGGCGGAGGTGCGGGTGTCGGCGGAGGTGCTGGCGGCGATAGGCGGTGGAGGTGCTGGCGGCGATAGGCGGCGGAGGTGCGGGTGACGGAGGTGCAGGCGGCCGGGCGCGGGCGGCGGTGCAGAGTTTAGGCAGCGGAGCGGTACCAATTTCAAAAATGGCGCCATAGCGTCATTTTTGAAATTCAAGATGGCCGCCGCGAGCCAATCACGGCTCGCCACGTCATCGCCCCGCCCCCTCCGGCTGACTTATATAAGTCAGCGCGAGGGAGCGGCTGTCAGTCCGACGCCGGCGGAGGAGGAGCGGAGAAGAGCTCCTGATGGCAGAAGACGTCGAAAGTCCTGGATGGGCGGCGGCTATGCAAAAGTGCTTAGCAGCCGCCGCCCACCAGGTGAAGATGCTGAAAGCCCTGGGGAAGGCGGCGGCCATGCAAAAGAGCTTAATGGCCGCCGCCTCCCAGGTGAAGACGCCGGAGGAAGACGATGGAAGCCCTGGGGAGGTGGCGCCCCCCCAGGTGAAGACGCCGGAAGCCCTGGGGAGGCGGCGGCCATGCAAAAGAGCTTAAAGGCCGCCGCCCCCAGGTGAAGACGCTGTCAAATAAACTATTTTTTTTTAAAGAGACTGGTGTTTTTATTTTAATATTTTCTTTACAGGTGGAGAACAGGTGCCAGTAGGCCATTTATGTCCGGGCATGCTGGCACTTGTGGTTCTCCATGTGCCAGCATGCTGGGGCAGGCTTGCTGGGACCTGTTGGCCACCTGTAAAGAACAATATTACTGTTCTTTACAGGTGGACCACAGGTGCCAGTGGGCCATTTATGTCCGGGCATGCTGGCACTTGTGGTTCTCCAAGTGCCAGCATGCTGGGGCAGGCTTGCTGGGACCTGTAGGCCACCTGTCAAGAACAATATTAACAATGAACCCCGCACCCACCGCCACCAGGGGTGCGGGGCATAGCACTGGGCTATCAGCCCAGTGCTGGTTGTTGCTCGGGAGAGGGACCCCATTTTCATTTTTTGGGGTCCCCACTTCCGAGGAATTCCAGCCCTGGGCTGACTGGTTTGGGGGGGCAGATTAATGTTATGGCAGGGGGACCCCATACCGAGTGTCTCCCCTGCTATGGCATTACCCCCCTGGCTGGTTCTGCCCGGTGCTGGTTTCACGAATGTGGGGGGGGGGGGGGGGCTACACTTTTTTTTTTTTTTACCCCACTCTATGGGGAGGAGGGTGGGGGTGGCTGCTTGTGCCTCCCCAGCCACCGACCTCACCGCACGCCACTGTGTGGAGGAGTCTGACGATATACAGTATAAGGGGCATGTGGAGAAGTCTGATGGCATATAAGGGCAATGAGGAGGAGTCTGATGGCATATAACAGCTATATGGGGGAGTCTGATTAATATAAGGGGCACGTGGTGGAGTCTGATGGCATATAAAAGGCACGAGGAGGAGTATGACAGCATACAAGGGCATATGGAGGAGAGTCTTATGGCACATAAAGGACAATTAGAAAACACAGAGAGAGCGATGTATAGTACTTCTAAATTGGAACACTTATGGCAGTGCATAAATATTTATTAGCAATTTTGATTAGTTTAATTTACTAAACATTGAAATAAGACAGACACAGAGTAAAAATAATGAAAGTCTAGTAGGTTATAGATCTGATTACTGATCTACTGTGTAGAATAATTCCTGGAAAGATAACTGATATAGCCATGGGCTAATTGCCCTCCCAAAAAATGTAAAAATAAGACATTATTAATGTCACAAATCATCTGGCCCTGTGAAAAGATGGCAAAGCAAGGTGAAAATATGAGTGAAGAATATAGACAGATAAGGCAATCAGAGAGGACGCACAGATTAAAATACAACACCTGCTCACTTAGAAATGAGTGTTAATTAGCAATTTGTTATAATAGGTATAATTAATCACATCTCAAGGTCAGAGAGTGTGACTTTAATATCAAAGAATAGGTATTGTCAATATGAATATAAAATGTCACAATTTGCACATAACAATTTAATACATGTAGATATGATATTCTGTGCATACATTTCAAAGCAACATACCCCATGGCAGATACATGTATTTAAGATCACACCCAAGTCCCAGATAATTAACATACCCCAATAAGAAATAGTAACAATTAAATATCAGTAATAGAATATGGACCATGTATTCCAGGTAAAATGTGTTTGTTTATTTATTAGCAGTTTCTTATATAGTGCAGAATATTCCGTTGTGCTTTACAATTAGAACAACAGTAATAGAACAAAACTGGGTAATAACAGACAGTCATAGAGGTAGGAAGGCCCTGCTCGCAAGCTTACAATCTATAGGGAAATAGGCATTGATACACAAGGACAGGTGCTAATACATAATACATAATGGTCCAGCCAGAGTGCAAAGGTTCTTAATGGGCTGTATGATATGGACACCAAGCAGTGTTGGCCAAGGGTTAAGAGGATGTAAAAGTAAAGAAAGACAAAATATGTAAGGTTATATATGGACTGTACAGAGTGGAGGTAATTAGATAAGGAGGCATTGAAGGTTATATGGGTGGGTCCGGAATTTGATAAGCCTTTCTGAAGAGGTGAGTTTTCAGGGAACACTTGAAGGTTTGGAGACTAGAGGAAAGTCTTCTTGTGCGTGGGAGGTCATTCCACAGAGTAGGTGAAGCACGGAAAAAGTCCTGTAATTTGGAGTGAGAAAAGTCGGATAGGTAGATATTTTGAGATGAGCAAGGAGATGTATGTTGGTGTAGTTTGGTTAATAGCCTTATATGTATGTAAAAATATTTTATATTGAATACGGTAGAATACATGTTACTAGTGGAAGGACTGACAGAGTGGATCCGCAGATGATGAACGTCTTGCGAGGATGATCAATCTTGCAGCTGCATTCAAAATGTATTATAGTGGTGAGAGCCTATTTTGGGAAGACCAGTAAGAAGACTATTGCAATAATCAATGCAGGAGATAATAAGTGCACGGAAAGAAACTGGAGAAACCCATGTAACAAGAGCAACTGCTAAACAAATATTCAGCATATGCAGCAAATAATCCCAAATCCCTGTGCTTGCAAGACAGTTCAAAGTGGACTGACGCATTTCATCACCACATGGTCAATATCATCAGAAGCACCCAGTGATATTTATTTATTTATTTCACTAGCTAGTAATAAACACCTGGCACATGCTGAGCCTCCCAAGCCCTGTTCCTGCCTTGCACTAATACCTTTGTCAGTGCTGGGCAGGGTTCTCCTCTCTCTTTCCCATAGGATATATACTGTTGGTCAACATATATTAGGTCAACCCCATATGGTCAACAGACACAAGGTTGACATGGACAAAATGTTGACATGAAAGGTCGACACTGGAAAATGTCGGCAGGTTCATATGGTCAACATGACAATGGTTGACACATATCTGGTCGACACGTGGCTTTTCTGGTTCTTTCATTTAACCTTCATAGTAACCTTGTAACGAGCAAAGCGAGCGCTCAAGGGGATGCGTTTCAACAATTCATGATCTGAGATGACAAAACTATCCACACTAGCCCCCAAAATGCACAAAAGTGTGTCGACCATTTGTGTGTCGACCATTGTCCTGTCAAACTTTTGACCCTTCGTTCTTTTATACCTGTTGACCTTTTCCAAAGTCGACCTTTTGTCCATGTCGACCTTTTGTCCATGTTGACCTAGTGCCTGTTGACCATATGGGGTCGACCTAATGACTGTAGACCTAATGCATGTGGGCCTTCTATACCACACCCCTTTCGCGTCAACGTCATGCCAGCAAGAGCAGTTGGTATTATGTCGATCTCAGGACATGCTGAAGTAGATTATTATATAGATACCAAGGGGGTATTCAATTAGCTCCGATCATTTTGAAGCTATTGAATTCACCACCCCTGCGTATTCAATTGCAGGCCGTTTTTACAATTTTTTAAGGCATTTTCGCCAATGCCTCTTCACCTTTTTTAAGTAAAAAGGCATTGGTGAAAAATGCCTCAAAATTGCTTTGCTGATTTTGAGGAATTTTTCGTTGATCCACATGTTTTTTACTCCTGTCAAATATTTTGCCTAGGCGGAAAAATGGCCCTGCTATTGAATAGGGTGAATATTCATGAGTCTTAAGACAGGTGAGCCCACGGGAAGGGGAGGTGTATATTAGACTGTACATACCAGTGGCGTAAGTTCGTCACGGTTGCCCGGAGGCAAGATAAATATTGGTGCCCCCCTATTTCCTATATTAAGATAAATATATGTATGTATGTGTGCGTGTGTGTGTATATATATATATATATATATATATATATATATATACATATATGTGTGTGTGTGTGTGTGTGTGTGTGTGTGTGTGTGTGTGTGTGTGTGTGTGTGTGTGTGTGTATGGAGTGTTCTGAAAAAAATTTATATACTGTATTTATACATTTAATTGTCTTTTATTTTAAATGACACATTTCTTAGCAGTCATACCCAGGATTGAAACCCATGACCTGTTACACTAACAGCAGACACTTTACTGATGGAGTTATTTGCTCCTGTAGAGGAAGCATTAGAATTCTAACTATATGTTATAACTAACTAACTAACTAACTAACTAACTATAACTATAAGTTACATGTAATTGTCAGAGAAGTATCTTCATATAGTTAAAATTCTCATATTTCCTTTACAGGAGCAAACTGCTTCATCAGTAAGGTGTTTGCTTCCAGTGTAATAGGTTGTGGTTTCTAATCCTGGGTGTGACACTTGTAAAATGTGTATATTCAGTATAATAAAGAGGGTGTGATTTGTAAGGTGCAGGGACCAGTGAGGAAGTCGGCCACTGAAAAGACAGGGACAATGGTGTCACAGAATGGGAGGAGAGGTGCCCCCCTTCAGAGCAGGAGCCCGGCGGCAGATGACTCCGTTGCCTTCCAGAGTTCTGCCTCTGGTACATACCACCCAACATGACCCATTCCAGGAGGGATAAAATGCTCTCTGCTAGACTTCCCTCTTCATATATGATTGGTGTCATCTTTGTTGTACTATTTAATTGATAAGAAAGGTATTTCAAAACAGGTGATTGCAATCATAAATTAAGAGGGAAGTCCATGTAGAGAGCATTTTGTCCCCCCTATAATGGGTCATGTTGGGATGTATGGATTGTGTATATTGATTTAAACAAATGGTGTACTTTATATTAGATTTAAACAAATAGTATAATAATGCCTGGGTATTGTTTATGGGATCCGGTCTCTAGGTTGAATGTAAGTAGGTCGACCACTATTTGCCGACACAGTCTCTAGGTTAATAGGGTCTCTAGGTCAAAAGGTCGACATGAGTTTTTTCACTTTTTTCATTTTTTAAAACTTTTTCATACTTTACGATCCACACGGACTACGATTGGGAATAGTAACCTGTGGCAAGTGCAGCGGTAGCAGAGTGAAGCACTTTGCCCGAAGCATGCAAGGGGACACAGTGCGCTAATTGGGGTTCCTGGTCACTGTATGGAGAAAACTGCATAAAAAACCCCATAAAAAACTCATGTCGACCTTTTGAACTGTCAACCTATACCATGTCGAGCTAGAGACAACTATTTTATAAAGTTTACTTGTAGTGGTACAAAGACAAGTTACCCTTAAAAATACACATGGAAAAATAAAATGCAATAGAAGCAGCCTCTGTACTACTTACACAGTGGGACAGGACTCAGGAGGATTCTCTGTGTGTCTGTCTCTCTAGACTTGAATGCTCTCCTTAGATGTTACACAGAACACAGACACCCTGGGGTAAATTTACTAAGCTCCCGATTTTGACCGAGATGCCGTTTTTTCATCAAAGTGTCATCTCGGTAATTTACTAAGCAATAATCACGGCAGTGATGAGGGCATTCGTAATTTTTTGCAAGTCCAAGAAAAAAATTACGAATGAATACACCATCGGTCAAAACGCGGCTGTTTAAGTATGAATCTCGGTAATTTACTAAGAAGTGCAAAGCAAAAAAAAACCAAACACTGCCGTGAAAAATTACAACTCGTAAAAAAGTGCTAAAAAAAAACAGACCTGCTTTTTTTTTCCGTGATTGGATAGGCATGCAGGGATCCATGAGATCCGTGCATGTATATCAGTGGGAAGGGGTAGGAAAGTTGTTATTTTATTAAAAAAATTGCGTGGGGTCCCCCCTCCTAAGCATAACCAGCCTTGGGCTCTTTGAGCCGATCCTGGTTGCAGAAATATGGGGAAAAAATTGACAGGGGTTCCCCCATATTTAAGCAACCAGCATCGGGCTCTGCGCCTGGTCCTGGTTCCAAAAATACGGGGGACAAAAAGAGTAGGGGTCCCCCGTATTTTTAAAACCAGCACCGGGCTCCACTAGCTGGACAGATAATGCCACCCTTCAATCAAGGGGTCCCCCCCCCAGCCACCCAAGGGCCAGGGGTGAAGCCCGAGGCTGTCCCCCCCCATCCAATGGGCTGCGGATGGGGAGGCTGATAGCCTTTTGTGATAATGAAAAGATATTGTTTTTAGTAGCAGTACTACAAGGCCCAGCAAGCCTCCCCCGCATGCTGGTACTTGGAGAACCACAAGTACCAGCATGCGACGGAAAAACGGGCCCGCTGGTACCTGTAGTACTACTACTAAAAAAATACCCCAAAAAAGACAAGACACACACACCGTGAAAGTAAAGATTTATTACATACATGCACACAAACATACATACATACTTACCTTATGTTCACACGCAGGTCGGTCCTCTTGTCCAGTAGAATCCAAGGGGTACCTGTTGAATAAATTCTACTCACCAGATCGCGGGTCCCAGGGTCCTCGGGGCATCCATTTGTAATCCACGTACTTGCATAAAATAAGAAAACGGAAAGCCGAGCCACGAACTGAAAGGGGCCCCATGTTTTCACATGGGACTCCTTTCCCCGAATGCCAGAAACCCACTCTGACTGATGTCTAAGTGGGTTTCTTCAGCCAATCAGGGAGTGCTACGTTGTAGCACTCTCCTGATCGGCTGTGTGCTCCTGTACTGAGTGACAGGCGGCACACGGCAGTGTTACAATGTAGCGCCTATGCGCTCCATTGTAACCAATGGTGGGAACTTTCTGCCCTGCGGTTGACCTAAAGTGACGTCACCGCTGAGCAGAAAGTTCCCAGCATTGGTTACAATGGAGCGCATAGGCGCTACATTGTAACACTGCCGTGTGCCACCTGTCACTCAGTACAGGAGCACACAGCCGATCAGGAGAGTGCTACAACGTAGCACTCCCTGATTGGCTGAAGAAACCCACTTAGACATCAGTCAGAGTGGGTTTCTGGCATTCGGGGAAAGGAGTCCCATGTGAAAACATGGGGCCCCTTTCAGTTCGTGGCTCGGCTTTCCGTTTTCTTATTTTATGCAAGTACGTGGATTACAAATGGTTGCCCCGAGGACCCTGGGACCCGCGATCTGGTGAGTAGAATTTATTCAACAGGTACCCCTTGGATTCTACTGGACACGAGGACCGACCTGCGTGTGAACATAAGGTAAGTATGTATGTATGTTTGTGTGCATGTATGTAATAAATCTTTACTTTCACGGTGTGTGTGTCTTGTCTTTTTTTGGGTATTTTTTTAGTAGTAGTACTACAGGTACCAGCGGGCCCGTCTTTCCGTCGCATGCTGGTACTTGTGGTTCTCCAAGTACCAGCATGCGGGGGAGGCTTGCTGGGCCTTGTAGTACTGCTACTAAAAACAATATCTTTTCATTATCACAAAAGGCTATCAGCCTCCCCATCCGCAGCCCATTGGATGGGGGGGGACAGCCTCGGGCTTCACCCCTGGCCCTTGGGTGGCTGGGGGGGGGGGACCCCTTGATTGAAGGGGTCCCCACTCCCCCAGGGTACCCCGGCCAGGGGTGACTAGTTGGATTTTTGATGCCACGGCCGCAGGGCACTATATCAAAGTGACCCCCGGCTGTGGCATTATCTGTCCAGCTAGTGGAGCCCGGTGCTGGTTTTAAAAATACGGGGGACCCCTACTCTTTTTGTCCCCCGTATTTTTGGAACCAGGACCAGGCGCAGAGCCCGATGCTGGTTGCTTAAATATGGGGGAACCCCTGTCAATTTTTTCCCCATATTTCTGCAACCAGGATCGGCTCAAAGAGCCCGAGGCTGGTTATGCTTAGGAGAGGGGACCCCACGCAATTTTTTTTTGGGATTTTACAGTGTTTAATTTAAAAAAAAAAAAAAAAAATGAACCCCAGCACGGATCACACAGATCCGGCCGAGATTCATTGTAAAAAAGTCGGCAGTGTTTTGCTAATCACTGCCGTAAAAAACTGGAAAAAAAAACGAATGACATCGACATCGGAAAACCCGAAAAGGCAAAATACGGCAGCTTAGTAAATCCATCGTAACAAATTCAAAAAGTTGCAGTTTTACACTTTCGATGTCATTCGTGATTATTCTCCCACCAAATCGGGAGAATTACGAATCTTAGTAAATTTACCCCCCTGAGTCACTTCAGCTCTTTCCCCCTCCCCCTCCTATTTCTCCTCTGGTCGGGAAGCTCTATTGGTACAGATGGAGCCGCGCTCATCTGATGTGGCTCCATGACAGGCATGTACTCCTGGCGTGTCTAGGCGATCCGTCCGCCTTGTCATGCCGGGAGTGCAAAGAGATGCTCCCATTCTGAGCATCTCCGTCCAGGCGCACCTAGTCACAGACGGAGCCACAACTAGCATGGCTCCATCTGTAGCTTATGAAAGCTGATACTCCTGAATCTGCCTGCTCTGCACATTGTCCTGCTCACATTCTGGCTGCCTGGTTCTGCTGCTGCACAAGAGGGAGAGCTAGCGATATCAGTGTGCTTTGGCTGCCGGGCCCCCTGACAGAGGGGGGCCTAGGGAAAAAATATCCCCTGCGCCCCCTGCTTAATCTGGCTATGCCAGTAGGAAACCTAATTTTCTGAAAAACAAAATGAGTAAAACTTGAATTATTTAGCAAAACAAAATGATTACACGGAAAAGCTCCTGTGTGTTGGTTGTTATGGTGATTTGTGTCATATTGTAAAAACTCAGATCACTTTTGTTTTTGTCACCAGATCTGCAAGTGAAAAAACAGACCAGGAATGACAGAAATTAATGTGAATTGGGATTCAATGAAAGGAATGAGTAAAGTTCAGCCTCTTCCACTTCCAATGCTGTGTATTTATCACTGCGGTGTCTGCTCATGATGTTAGTCCTGGATTATTACAAACAGACGACATAAAAGAAAGGCGTGCAGCTTTCTTCTGTAGATACAAAGCTTTCTGAAGAAGACAGATGCTTTTTTTTTTGCATAGCTTAATCAAGCATTTCGCTCCTCAATTATCTATCACAAAAACATGAACATTCTATTGCGTGGTACATTTTGCACACTGGGGTCCATGCTTATCGCCTACGCACCTTGCAGGCAGCCATTTTGTGGTTCAAATCAATATTTATGAGTCTAAGACTTATGGATGGAAGTTGCAAAAGTCTTGTTGTTAACTTTTTTCTTTTTCTTAAACTCAGGATGAAATTCTGAAGGTGGTATATCATGCAGGAGGACGAGTGGTGGTCAGATTCTAGCTGTCATTTATCTACTACAGTCTATACAATGATAGCTGATTGCTTAGACAACATCTTCACGTCCTCTTTTAGAAGGTTTGATAAGTTCTGAAATAATGGGGGTCATTCCGAGTTGTTCGCTCGCAAGCGGATTTTAGCAGATTTGCTCATGCTAAGCCGCCGCCTACTGGGAGTGAATCTTAGCATCTTAAAATTGCGAACGATGTATTCGCAATATTGCGATTACACACCTCGTAGCAGTTTCTGAGTAGCTCCAGACTTACTCGGCTTCTGCGATCAGTTCAGTGCTTGTCGTTCCTGGTTTGACGTCACAAACACACCCAGCGTTCGCCCAGACACTCCCCCGTTTCTCCGGCCACTCCTGCGTTTTTTTCCGGAAACGGTAGCGTTTTTTCCCACACGCGCATAAAACGGCCTGTTTCCGCCCAGTAACACCCATTTCCTTTCAATCACATTACGATCGCCAGAACGAAGAAAAAGCCGTGAGTAAAAATCCTAACTGCATAGCAAATTTACTTGGCGCAGTCGCAGTGCGGACATTGCGCATGCGCATTAAGCGGAAAATCGCTGCGATGCGAAGATTTTTACCGAGCGAACAACTCGGAATGACCCCCATTGTGAATCCATTAGGGATGTCTGTAGTAGGAACAAAGAAGTTGGTTGTGGGGGTAAGAAAGCGCACTGGGCTAGTCCCTGATGATGCTGCCCAGGTGAAACGTGCACGTCGGATACACGGCGCATGTGCACGCCACCCTTGCTGCCCCTACACACAGGTTCGGTTCGGGAGCGGAGATCCGCATGCCACCAGACCCGTCCTAGACTACCCAGAGTGACGGGTAACAAGTAGGGAATAGAGAGCCGTGTTTGCTGTACCAGATGATAAAAGCTCAAACGTCTGTCTCCAGAGAACCCACATAGACGGGGAGCGGAAAACTGCAACAAATAAGTCCCATCTCTAATTAGCAGCAATTCTCACATATTAATATATGGAGACCTTAAGTACATATGCAATGTAAGTATATTCTCCATATATACATGTGTTAACTGATGGGGTGCATGTAAGATGCTGTTTGCAAATTAGATGCATTTATATGTATAACAGTCAATTGTACATGCACCAAGGTTTTGTTTAAATGTATTTTGATCCATTTCCACCCAGACTTAACAGTGTGCATATCACAAACAATATCAAATTCTATATGGGGTTTATAATGGAGATTAATTTGATTATATAAAGTGCATTTGCTTTATCCTTGGATATATTAGTATTGAAGAAATATTACTATTTACAACAAATTGTGAAAGAAACGAGCAGACTACATATCCTTTTTCTTTTTTTTTCTTTTCTTATTTTATGTGCTCTCTCATCGGGCAAACTTATTATTTAAGATACCGACAGCAGAAGCACACCTTTCTCATATTGGTATAGGCGTCTAAGGATGCTCTCATCCTCAATTCAGTGTCGTTAGATATGATTGAGGACAGCAGAAATCCTGGGTGCTAGCAGGGACGGAACTCTGGGAGGCAGTGGAGTCGGCTGCCGCCGGGCTCCTGACCTCAAGGGGGCACATCTCCTCCACTGTCTCCCGCTGCCTGACCGCTCACCGCGCTGCTGCTGTCTGTGAGGGGAGGAAAGAGCAGCGTGCACCTCCCCTGCCCCTCACTCTCTCGGCGGCGGCGTCATGCTTCAATTCAGCGCTGGTCCGTGAGCCAATCAGAGCTCGCGGACCGGCAGCTAAGGCTGCCGGTCCGCGAGCTTTGATTGGCTCACAGATCGGCACCTAATTGAAGAGAGACACAGCCACCGGAGAGTGAGGGGCAGGAGAGGCGCACACTGTGCTCTCCTCCCCTCACAGACAGCAGCAGCAGCGCGGTGAGCAGCACAGGGGAAGGGGGTCGTCATGTTTATCTGGCACTGGGGGCATTGCTGGCACTGTGGGGACATGCATACCTGGCACTGGGGGGCATATCTGGCACTGTGGGGACACTGGCATTGGGGGCATAGCTGGCACTGTGGGGACATATATATCTGGCACTGTGGGGACATATATATCTGGCACTTGGGGGACATGTATATCTGGCACTGGGGGCATTGCTGGCACTGTGGGGACATGTATACCTGGCACTGGGGTCACAGCTGGCACTGGGGAGACATGTATATCTGGCACTGGGGGGCATATCTGGCACTGTGGGGACACTGGCATTGGGGGCATAGCGGGCATATCTGGCACTGGGGGCATAGCTGGCACTTTGGGGACATATATATCTGACACTAGGGGCATAGCTGGCACTGTGGGGGCATATATATCTGGCACTGGGGGCATATCTGGCACAGGGGCATAGCTGGCACTGGGGAGACATGTATATCTGGCACTGGGGGCAGAGCTGGCACTGTGTGGGGACATGTATATCTGGCACTGGGGGCATGTCTGGCACTGTGGGGACACTGCATTGGGGGCATAGCTGGCACTTTGGGGACATATATATCTGGTACTAGGGGCATAGCTGGCACTGTGGGGACATATATATTTGGCACTGGGGGCATATCCGGCACAGGGGGAAAATGTATATCTGGCACTGGGGGGACATGTATATCTGGCACTGGGGGGTCATGTGTATCTGGCACTGTGAGGCATATATGTATCTGGCACTGTGGGGCATATATGTATCTGGCACTTTGGGGCATATATGTATCTGGCACTGTGGGAACATATGTGTATGTGGCACTGTGGGGACATATGTTTCTGGCAGTGTGGAGGCACCCATTTTTTGAAATTTTTATATGTATGTGGCACTGTACTAGGGCATTATATGTATTTGGCACTGTACAACATGACTAAAAACGGAGTTATGACACAAGGTCATACTCCTACAAACATCATAACCAAAGGTGTGCGCACACAATGGGGTGTGGCTTTGTGAAAACTAGGCCACGCCCACATTTTTGAGCATGATACTGGCTCTTGCCCTTGACTACAGATCTTTTCTGGCTCTTTGCCTCTGACTGGTTGGGAACCCCTGTCCTAGTCTATACAGAGAGCTGGCTGTGGCTACAGCTAGGGGGAGCCCCAGAACGCAGCTCCTGCCAGGCCCTTCCAGATGAGCTGGCCGAGTGAAGCTCTTTGTTCTTCCGTTGGGCTGATAGCAGCAGGTAGGCACTGGCAGCACTTGCCTCAAGCTGCACTGTGGGGGGGGGGGGGGGGTGTAGTTGGAAAGGGGAGGGGTGCTGGGGGTCTTTAATAAATGTTGGCAGCACTGTGTTTTATGTGTGCATGTTTAAGTGAGGTTTTTGTGTGTGTGTGTGTCCGTGTGTGAGTGAAGGAAGCATGTGTTTGTTTTTGTTTGTGTGTGTGTGTTTTTAAGTGAAAGAGGCGTGTGTGCGTGTAAGGGAGATGTGTGTGTGTGTGTATGTGTGAGAGAGGCATATGTGTGTGTGTGTGTGTGTGTGTGTGTGTGTGTAAGTGAAAGAGGCATGTTTGTGTTTTTAAGTGAAGGAAGCTTGTGTGTGTGAGTTTAAATGAAGGAGGCGTGTGTGTGTGTGTGTGTGTGTGTGTGTGTGTGTGTGTGTGTGTAAGTGAAGGAAGCATGTGTTTGTTTTTGTTTGTGTGAGTGTGTGTGTGTGTTTTTAAGTGAAAGATGCGTGTGTGCGTGTAAGGGAGACGTGTGTGTGTGTGTATGTGTGAGAGAGGCATATGTGTGTGCATGTGTGTGTGTATAAGTGAAAGAGGCATGTTTGTGTGTTTAAGTGAAGGAAGCGTGTGTGTGTGTGCGAGTTTAAATGAAGGAAGCGTGTGTGTGTGAGTTTAAGTGAAGGAAGCATGTGTGAGAGGCGTTTGTGTAAGTGAGAGGTGTGTGTGTGAGCGGCATGTGTGTAAGTGTGGATTGTGTGTGTTTAAGCGAAGGAGGTGTGTGTGTTTAAGCGAAGGAGGCATGTGTGTGTTTAAGCTAAGGAAGCATGTGTAAGTAAGAGGTGTGAGTGTAAGTGAGAGGCGTGTGTGTGTTTAAGTGAAAGAGGCGTTTGTGTGTTTTATATATATATATATATATATATATATATATACACTGTATATCGGCACACCATTGTGCCAAAGCATCTACATTGTGACCCGCTGTTGGGTGAGGGAGTACTGTAGGTGTGCTATAAAGGTATGCTGGTGTCTATTTTATTGTGACGACTGACTTGGAGTACCGTCCACTTTGTATGTGTATGTGTATCTATATTACTATTTGGAAAGGCACTTGAGCACGCTACTACTGTTCAACATGAGTGCCGGATAGCTACATATGAAGGGTGTGTGTGTATACAGTATGTAGGGGGTCACCAACATTTATCATGCCTCCGGGCGACTGGGGCGAACTTACGCCACTAGTGCATATGAAACCTATTTTTTCTAGATTCTACAATCCATCTTGGTGTGTCTGCGATATATATCATTAAAGGATTATCCTTATTCCAATTGTTATCCAGGGATGTCATTTCTTTCAATTGTGACATGGTTGTTACATTAATATAGCAATTTTTATCTTTATTACTTTTCAATGGGCTCATAAAATTTGAGCATTAAAGGTGTTCTATATCTGCTAGGGACCTCTCCCCTTTATTCTCATTAACCCATACCCAGAATTGGGCAAATCAGGAGTTAACAGCAGATACAGGCCGTGGGACTGGTACATGTGCTCCAGGTGGTTCTCTCATTGAAAATTCAATGCTCCTGTAGCAGATTTTCAAAAGCAGAAACAAGGTACATGGAGGGTAATTCTGAGTTGATCGCAGCAGGAAATTTTTTAGCAGTTGGGCAAAACCATGTGCACTGCAGGGGAGGCAGATATAACATGTGCAGAGAGAGTTAGATTTGGGTGTGGTGAGTTCAATCTGCAATCTAAATTGCAGTGTAAAAATAAAGCAGCCAGTATTTACCCTGCACAGAAACAAAATAACCCACCCAAATCTAACTCTCTCTGCACATGTTATATCTGCCCCCCCCTGCAGTGCCCATGGTTTTGCCCAACTGCTAAAAAATGTCCTGCTGCGATCAACTTGGAATTACCCCCATGGTACCTCTTTTTCCCACTTACTTCTGACTCCTTTTCTTGTTAAATCACGGTAGTCCTCTACTGTCAAATCAGACTTAAACATAATAATATACACAATTACTGATATTATATTACAGCCATTATAATATTACAGTCATTTACCAAAGTGTGGGACTAATAATTGCCATCGTATCCTATCAATTTCTTATCATATATGCAGGAGTGTATCTAGGGGTCCGAGCGCCCCTGGCAAATTAAGGGGCTGGCCCCCCCCTCTACAAACATTTGGAGTAAGGTGTGAGTATTGGAAATGGGGCATGGTCTTGTGTGGGAAGGGTGTGGACACAATAGTACTTCCAATTCAAATTATGCCACACAGTAGTGTCCCTTATTCGCATAACACCGCACAGTATTGTCTCGTATCCACGTTACACCATGCCTACCCCCTAACCCTAAACCACCTTTCCCACAGCCTGACCTTAACCCGCACCCCACAAAAGCCTCTTCAGTGGTGCCTAACCCTAACCCACCCTTCCTAATCTCCCTCCCTGCAGCCTAACCCTAGTCCTCCCGCCCTCGCAGCCTAACTCTAACCCTCTCACGCGGCTTGCCAGTGGAGACTTTGGCACCAACTCGATCTGGATTTTGGCATTCTGCATCGCTATCTATGTTGGGATGCCAGCATCAGCATTCCGAGCAGTTTCGGGATGCTGGCGTCAGCTTTCCGACCGCCGGGATGCCAAATGCCGGTATCTTGACTGCATCCCGAATGAAATGCTAATGAGATGCTGTGAGATGAGCCTCAAATGGACCAAGCCATTAACCAAACACCATTAGTTGGATGGTAGAAGTGCTTCCTGTTAGAAGAAACATCAGGGTGCCATCACTTCCAAGATAAAATTATCAATTATACAATTAACTGATACACATTTCCTTGAACCTGGCCTTGAAATAGGTAAGATATGTATTTTCTTTTTTACACTCAACAAGTTAAAGTTTTCGCTTACTTACTACTTACTTACAACTAACATGCATGAAAATCGTGTAGTTTTCCAGGTACTACAGTCCCTTCTCCCAAACACTGACACTTTTTTATTATCTTCAACAACAAATAGATCTATAGCACTGTGCTATATAACAATTGCTGTGTACCTGGTGAGAGTCTGTTACTGCCGGCGTGGCGCCGGTGTCCGTCAGCACCGCACTGCACTAGTGATCAGACTAGTGTCCGGCAGCACCGCACTTGTAATCAGACTCAAAATAAACTACAGTTCCCAGCAGCCCTTGCTGCCGGGAGCTCCCAGCAACAAGGTCTGCTGGGAGCTGTAGTTTATTTTTAGTCTGATTACAAGTGCGGTGCTGCCGGACACCAGCGCCACTCCAGCAGTAACAGACTCTCACCAGGTACTGTCTGACAGTACTACATTTCTACCCTTTGGCTGCGGGTGGCACAGCCAGGCGGCGCCCCCTCCTTGCCTGGCGCCCCTGGCGAGTGCCATCCTGGCCAATGAGTAGATACACCCCTGCATATATGCTAGATATAGAAGAAGTGCACATTTGGCAATTCTGTAACAAATGGCAGATTGTGAATATGTTTCTTGAAAAAGTTACTTCTTTTTTTTTTTTTTTTTGAGGTATGGTTATTATGGGGTATATTCAATTAAAGTCGGATCCATTCCGACATGTATTTGTCTGAATGGATCCGATAACCCCTATTCAATCCCATCTAAAATTCGACTTTTTCAAGTCAAATTTAGGTGGGACCCAGAGGAGGAGAGGGCGGGTGAGCCGCGGGGGGACAGCCGGCGGCAGCCAGAGGAGATCAGCACTACGGAGTAGCGCTGCAGCAGGATGCCACTCAGCCGCCCGACCTCACTGCAACCTCCATCCGGCTCCAGCAGCGTGCTGGAGCCGGGTGGAAGCTGCCGTGAGGTCGGGCGGGTGAGTGACATCCAGCTGCAGCGCTACTGTAGCGCTGATCTCTCCTGTGTGCCCGCCGGCTGTCCCCCCGCGGCTCCCCCCCCCTCGCCTCCTCTGTGTCCATCTCATTCCGACATCATTTTGATGTTGGATTGAGACGGTCGAAAAGGGGGCCAAAACCTGTCGGATTTGGCCCCCCCGTTTTGGACATCAACACGTGGATCGGCAGCTATTCCGCCGATCCACGTGCTTTTCGACAAGTCGAATGCCTCAACTTGTCGAAAAGCTTTGAATAGGTCGAATCAGGATTCGACCTTAAAAAGTCGAAAACTGACGTCTTTTCGACAGACGGCAGTTTTCAACTGCAATTGAATATACCCCTATGTGTCTATATCAGGGGTGGCCAACCAATCAGTGGCAAAGAGCCAGAAAAGATCTGTAGTCAAGGGTAAGAGCCAGTATCATGCGTGCGTCGAAGGCGCACAAGCAAAAATGGGGGCGTGGCATAGTTGTCACAAAGCCACACCCCATTTTTATGCACACCTTTCGGTTTGACGTTTGTAGGTGTATGACCTTGTGTCATAACCCCATTTTTAGTCATGTTGTACAGTGCCACATACAAATAAAGCCCCTGTACATATAAAAACACCAAAAAATGGGTGCCTCCACAGTGCCAAATACATATATGCCCCCACAGTGCCAGATACATATATTCCTCCACAGTGCCAGATACATATATTCCTCCACAGTGCCAGATACATATATGCCCCCACAGTGCCAAATACATATATGTCCCCATAGTGCCAGAGACGTCCCCACTGCCAGATACACATCTCCCCAGTGCCAGATATGCCCCCAGTGTAAGATACACATGTCCCCCCAGTGCCAGATATGCCCACAGTGCCAGATACACAAGTCCCCCCAGTGCCAGATATGCCCACAGTGCCAAATATGCCCCCACTGTCAGCTACACATCTACCCAGTGCCAGATATGCCCCCAGTGCCAAATATGCCCACACTGTCAGCTACACATCTCCCCAATGCCAGATATGCCCCCACTGCCAGCTACACGTCTCCTCAGTGCCAGATATGCCCCCAATGCCAGATACACATCCCCCCAGTGCCAGATATGCCCCCAGTGCCAGAAACACATGTCCCCCAGTGCCAGATATGCCCCCAGTGCCAGAAACACATGTCCCCCCAGTGCCAGATATGCCCCCAGTGCCAGATGTGCCAGATATGCCCCCTGTGCCAGAAACACATGTCCCCCCAGTGTCAGATATGCCCCCAGTGCCATATATGCCCCCAGTGCCAGATACACATCCCTCCAGTGCCAGATATGCCCCCAGTGTAAGATACACATGTCCCCACACTGTGCCCCCCAAGTGCTGCTCACCGCTGCGCTGATGCTCTGCTCAGTCTGCTGCTTGTGAGGGGAGGAGAGCGCCGCATGCGTCTCTCCTGCCCCTCAGTCTCCACTCTCTGGCGGCGTTGATTCTCTCTAATTAGGCACCGGTCCGTGAGCCAATCAGAGTTCGCGGACCAGCAGCTAAGACTCCTGATTGGCTACCGGTCCCCAAGCTCTGATTGGCTCACGGGCCAGCGCTGGACAATGCAGACTAGGGCAGCGGGAGGCGCCACGGGAGCTTATGAGCCGCATGCGGAGATACAAAGAGCCGCATGCGGCTCGAGAGCCGCGGGTTGGCCACCGCTGATCTATATAGAGGAAATATTGTAACAACAAAAATAATACACTGATTTCAATCTAGTCAGAAGATTTTTTCATTCACTCCTACATAGGGATTCATTCAGAGGTATAGCGATTAACACCAGAAATTGCTTTTTTAAATGTTATATGTGTGTATGTTAGTGTAAGTCCTTGTTATTATATTAAAAGTTAAGTTTTAAATTGTTATAAGAGTTCCCCTTAAAATAGAGTTGTCTTTTCTCTCCTTATGATATGTGATGTCTGTAGTAGGTACGGTAAGTGACCATGTACAGATGGCAGTACACATCTAGCATAAACCCAGCAATTGGGTTTCTGACACTAGGCACGCTGATTACATTGCTCGCCTTTATGGAATTGACAATGTAGTGTGGGGAACGTTTAATAAAGTCTACGAGTACTGCACAGTAACTAAAAAATAAGAATTTACTTACCGATAATTCTATTTCTCGTAGTCCGTAGTGGATGCTGGGGACTCCGTAAGGACCATGGGGAATAGCGGCTCCGCAGGAGACTGGGCACAAAAGTAAAGCTTTAGAACTACCTGGTGTGCACTGGCTCCTCCCCCTATGACCCTCCTCCAAGCCTCAGTTAGGATACTGTGCCCGGACGAGCGTACACAATAAGGAAGGATTTTGAATCCCGGGTAAGACTCATACCAGCCACACCAATCACACCGTACAACCTGTGATCTAAACCCAGTTAACAGCATGATAACAGAGGAGCCTCTGAACAGACGGCTCACAACAATAATAACCCGATTTTTGTAACAATAACTATGTACCAGTATTGCAGACAATCCGCACTTGGGATGGGCGCCCAGCATCCACTACGGACTACGAGAAATAGAATTATCGGTAAGTAAATTCTTATTTTCTCTAACGTCCTAAGTGGATGCTGGGGACTCCGTAAGGACCATGGGGATTATACCAAACCTCCCAAACGGGCGGGAGAGTGCGGATGACTCTGCAGCACCAAATGAGAGAACTCCAGGTCCTCCTCAGCCAGGGTATCAATTTTTGTAGAATTTTACAAACGTATTTGCTCCTGACCAAGTAGCTGCTCGGCAATGTTGTAAAGCCGAGACCCCTCGGGCAGTCGCCCAAGATGAGCCCATCTTCCTTGTGGAGTGGGCATTTACAGATTTTTGGCTGTGGCAGGCCTGCCACAGAATGTGCAAGCTGAATTGTACTACAAATCCAATGAGCAATAGTCTGCTTAGAAGCAGGAGCACCCAGCTTGTTGGGTGCATACAGGATAAACAGCGAGTCAGATTTTCTGACTCCAGCCGTCCTGGAAACATATATTTTCAGGGCCCTGACAACGTCTAGCAACTTGGAGTCCTCCAAGTCCCTAGTAGCCGCAGGCACCACAATAGGTTGGTTCAGGTGAAACGCTGAAACCACCTTAGGGAGAAACTGAGGACGAGTCCTCAATTCCGCCCTGTCCGAATGGAAAATCAGATAAGGGCTTTTACAGGATAAAGCCGCCAATTCTGACACGCGCCTGGCCCAGGCCAGGGCCAACAGCATGACCACTTTCCATGTGAGATATTTTAACTCCACAGATTTAAGTGGTTCAAACCAATGTGACTTTTGGAATCCAAAAACTACATTGAGATCCCAAGGTGCCCCTGGAGGCACAAAAGGAGACTGTATATGCAGTACCCCTTTTACAACGTCTGAACTTCAGGGACTGAAGCTAGTTCTTTTTGGAAGAAAATTGACAGGGCCGAAATTTGAACCTTAATGGACCCCAATTTCAGGCCCATAGACACTCCTGTTTGCAGGAAATATAGGAATCGACCCAGTTGAATTTCCTCCGTCGGGCCTTACTGGCCTCGCACCACGCAACATATTTTCGCCAAATGCGGTGATAATGTTTTACGGTTACATCCTTCCTGGCTTTGATCAGGATAGGGATGACTTCATCCGGAATGCCTTTTTTCCTTCAGGATCCGGCGTTCAACCGCCATGCCGTCAAACGCAGCCGCGGTAAGTCTTGGAACAGACAGGGTCCTTGCTGGAGCAGGTCCCTTCTTAGAGGTAGAGGCCACGGATCCTCCGTGAGCATCTCTTGAAGTTCCGGTTACCAAGTCCTTCTTGGCCAATCCGGAGCCACGAATATAGTGCTTACTCCTCTCCATCTTATCAATCTCAGTACCTTGGGTATGAGAGGCAGATGAGGGAACACATACACTGACTGGTACACCCACGGTGTTACCAGAGCGTCTACAGCTATTGCCTGAGGGTCCCTTGACCTGGCGCAATACCTGTCGAGTTTTTCCCAACGGTTTATAATCATGTGGAAGACTTCTGGGTGAAGTCCCCACTCTCCCGGGTGGAGGTCGTGTCTGCTGAGGAAGTCTGCTTCCCAGTTGTCCACTCCCGGAATTGCTGACAGTGCTATCACATGATTTTCCGCCCAGCGAAGAATCCTTGCAGCTTCTGCCATTGCCCTCCTGCTTCTTGTGCCACCCTGTCTGTTTACGTGGGTGACTGCCGTGATGTTGTCCGACTGGATCAACACCGGCTGACCTTGAAGCAGAGGTCTTGCTAAGCTTAGAGCATTGTAAATGGCCCTTAGCTTCAGGATATTTATGTGAAGTGATGTCTCCAGGCTTGACCATAAGCCCTGGAAATTCCTTCCCTGTGTGACTGCTCCCCAGCCTCGCAGGCTGGCATCCGTGGTCACCAGGACCCAGTCCTGAATGCCGAATCTGCGGCCCTCTAGAAGATGAGCACTCTGCAACCAACACAGGAGGGACACCCTTGTTCTTGGTGACAGGGTTATCCGCTGATGCATCTGAAGATGCGACCCGGACCATTTGTCCAGCAGGTCCCACTGGAAAGTTCTTGCGTGGAATCTGCCGAATGGGATTGCTTCGTAGGAAGCCACCATTTTACCCAGAACCCTTGTGCATTGATGCACTGAGACTTGGCTCGGTTTTAGGAGGTTCCTGACTAGCTCGGATAACTCCCTGGCTTTCTCCTCCAGGAGAAACACCTTTTTCTGGACTGTGTCCAGGATCATCCCTAGGAACAGAAGACGAGTCGTCGGAACCAGCTGCGATTTTGGAATATTGAGAATCCAATCGTGCTGCCGCAACACTACCTGAGATAGTGCTACACCGACCTCCAACTGTTCCCTGGATCTTACCCTTATCAGGGAATCGTCCAAGTAAGGGATAACTAAAATTCCCTTCCTTCGAAGGAATATCATCATTTCGGCCATTACCTTGGTAAAGACCCGGGGTGCCGTGGACCATCCATACGGCAGCGTCTGAACTGATAGTGACAGTTCTGTACCATAAAACCTGAGGTACCCTTGGTGAGAAGGGTAAATTTTGGACATGAAGGTAAGCATCCTTGATGTCCCGAGACATCATGTAGTCCCCTTCTTCCAGGTTCGCAATCACTGCTCTGAGTGACTCAATCTTGAATTTGAACCTCTGTATGTAAGTGTTCAAAGATTTTAGATTTAGAATCGGTCTCACCGAGCCGTCCGGCTTCGGTACCACAACAGTGTGGAATAATACCCCGTTCCCTGTTGCAGGAGGGGTACCTTGATTATCACCTGCTGGGAATACAGCTTGTGAATGGCTTCCAAAACTGAGACATCGGTAAAGCCGACTTTAGGAAACGGCGAGGGGTAGACGTCTCGAATTCCAATTTGTACCCCTGAGATATCACCTGAAGGATCCAGGGGTCTACTTGCGAGTGAGCCCACTGCGCGCTGAAATTCATTGAGACGGGCCCCCCACCGTGCCTGATTCTGCTTGTAAAGCTCCAGCGTCATACTGAGGGCTTGGCAGAGGCGGGAGAGGGTTTCTGTTCCTGGGAACTGGCTGATTTCTGCAGCCTTTTTCCTCTCCCTCTGTCACGGGGCAGAAATGAGGAACCTTTTGCCCGCTTGTCCACGAAAAGACTGCGCCTGATAATACGGCGTCTTCTCATGTTGAGAGGCGACCTGGGGTACAAACGTGGATTTCCCAGCTGTTGCCGTGGCCACCAGGTCTGAAAGACCGACCCCAAATAACTCCTCCCCTTAATAAGGCAATACTTCCAAATGCCGTTTGAAATCCGCATCACCTGACCACTGTCGTGTCCATAACCCTCTACTGGTAGAAATGGACAACGCACTTAGACTTGATGCCAGTCGGCAAATATTCCGCTGTGCATCACGCATATATAGAAATGCATCTTTTAAATGCTCTATAGGCAAAAATATACTGTCCCTATCTAGGGTATCAATATTTTCAGTCAGGGAATCCGACCACGCCAACCCAGCACTGCACATCCAGGCTGAGGCGATTGCTGGTCGCAGTATAACACCAGTATGTGTGTAAATACATTTTAGGATACCCTCCTGCTTTCTATCAGCAGGATCCTTAAGGGCGGCCATCTCAGGAGAGGGTAGAGCCCTTACAAGCGTGTGAGCGCTTTATCCACCCTAGGGGGTGTTTCCCAACGCACCCTAACCTCTGGCGGGAAAGAATATAATGCCAATAACATTTTAGAAATTATCAGTTGTTATCGGGGGAAACCCACGCATCATCACACACCTCATTTAATTTCTCAGATTCAGGAAAACTACAGGTAGTTTTTCCTCACCGAACATAATACCCCTTTTTGGTGGTACTCGTATTATCAGAAATGTGTAAAACATTTTTCATTGCCTCCATCATGTAACGTGTGGCCCTACTGGAAGTCACATTTGTCTCTTCACCGTCGACACTGGAGTCAGTATCCGTGTCGGCGTCTATATCTGCCATCTGAGGTAACGGGCGCTTTAGAGCCCCTGACGGCCTATGAGACGTCTGGACAGGCACAAGCTGAGTAGCCGGCTGTCTCATGTCAACCACTGTCTTTTATACAGAGCTGACACTGTCACGTAATTCCTTCCAACAGTTCATCCACTCAGGTGTCGACCCCCTTGGGGGTGACATCACTATTACAGGCAATCTGCTCCGTCTCCACATTTTTCTCCTCATACATGTCGACACAAACGTACCGACATACAGCACACACACAGGGAATGCTCTGATAGAGGACAGGACCCCACTAGCCCTTTGGGGAGACAGAGGGAGAGTTTGCCAGCACACACCAGAGCGCTATATATATACAGGGATAACCTTATATAAGTGTTTTTCCCCTTATAGCTGCTGTATCTTTAATACTGCGCGTAATTAGTGCCCCCCCTCTCTTTTTTAACCCTTTCTGTAGTGTAGTGACTGCAGGGGAGAGCCAGGGAGCTTCCCTCCAACGGAGCTGTGAGGGAAAATGGCGCCAGTGTGCTGAGGAGATAGGCTCCGCCCCCTTATCGGCGGCCTTATCTCCCATTTTTCTATGTATTCTGGCAGGGGTTAAATGCATCCATATAGCCCAGGAGCTATATGTGATGCATTTTTTGCCATCCAAGGTGTTTTTATTGCGTCTCAGGGCGCCCCCCCCCCCCAGCGCCCTGCACCCTCAGTGACCGGAGTGTGAAGTGTGCTGAGAGCAATGGCGCACAGCTGCAGTGCTGTGCGCTACCTTGTTGAAGACAGGACGTTTTCTGCCGCCGATTTTCCGGACCTCTACTGTCTTCTGGCTCTGTAAGGGGGCCGGCGGCGCGGCTCTGGGACCCATCCATGGCTGGGCCTGTGATCGTCCCTCTGGAGCTAATGTCCAGTAGCCTAAGAAGCCCAATCCACTCTGCACGCAGGTGAGTTCGCTTCTTCTCCCCTTAGTCCCTCGATGCAGTGAGCCTGTTGCCAGCAGGTCTCACTGAAAATAAAAAACCTAAAACTAAACTTTTCACTAAGCAGCTCAGGAGAGCCACCTAGTGTGCACCCTTCTCGTTCGGGCACAAAAATCTAACTGAGGCTTGGAGGAGGGTCATAGGGGGAGGAGCCAGTGCACACCAGGTAGTTCTAAAGCTTTACTTTTGTGCCCAGTCTCCTGCGGAGCCGCTATTCCCCATGGTCCTTACGGAGTCCCCAGCATCCACTTAGGACGTTAGAGAAAAGGTAATAATTGCTCTAATTAGAAGAAGAAGAAGAAGAAGAAGAAGAAGAAGAAGAAGAGGAAGAATGAGAAGAATAAGAAGAAGAAGAGGAAGAATGAGGAGAAGAAGAAGAGGAAGAGGAAGAATGAGAAGAATAAGAGGAAGAATGAGAAGAAGAAGAGGAAGAATGAGAAGAGGAAGAGGAAGAATGAGAAGAGGAAGAATGAGAAGAAGAAGAGGAAGAATGAGAAGAAGAAGAGGAAGAATGAGAAGAGAAAGAGGAAGAATGAGGAAGAGGAGGAAGAAGAGGAACAGGAGGAAGAAGAGGAAGAGGAGGAGGAAGAGGAGGAGGAAGAAGAAGAAGAAGAAGAAGAAGTTGTTTAATGCAAACAACCACTGACTTAACCTCTAAAAAAATCAAATGGGAATCAGACTGATTAAAAACATCAAATAAGTAATGCAAATAGATTGCAGAAGCCACCATAACAAAATCAATAGCATCAGTAGGAGGCAACACAGCCAACTCTATCTATCGAGCCACATAACTATCTATGTAGCCACAGTGGCTCAGAGAGGGGGGTACCAATTACCCAAGCCCAGATTTGTTGGAGGGGCCCAGTCTCCTCTGCCTGCAGTGGGTGTTAGTGATAGCATTGATCTCATGCCTCCCACCCCACCTTGGGTCTGCCCCTGGCTGAGGGGCTTATGGCGCTCCCCTCCTTTCAGGTGCACAAATACTGTTGTAGGTTTTTCCCTTTTTATTTTTAAAGGGGCATGGCCACACCTCCATGGTCTGTCTATATATCTATATATACAGTATATAATTTATATGCAGTATATATATATACACACACACACACACACACACACACACACACACACACACACACACACACACACACACACACATTATATATATATATCAGTATATATATATTCAGTGATGTGCGGTAAGGTGAGGCAGAGCTTTGGCGCCCCTCCTTTATCTCACGGCTGGCATCCCGGCATCGGTATTGTGACCGGCGCCCTCCTGACCGTTGGTCACACAAACCCGACCCATATATATATATATATATATATTGTACCAATGGTGCCCGGCACTCCTGGTCCTGCTGATGCAAATTGCCTGGGTGCCCTCCGTGCTGATTAAGACATGTATTCAGAAAAAGGCGGCGTCACTCCAGGTCTTTCAAATGGTAGTAGTATAATTCAAATAAACATCACAAAAGGCTTTTGTGATGTTTATTTGAATTATACTACTACCATTTGAAAGACCTGGAGTGACGCCGCCTTTTTCTGAATATATATATATATATATATTGTAAGCTTGCGAACAGGGCCCTCCTCCCTCTATGTTTTTACCCAGTTTTGCCTTCTTATTGTGTCCAAATGTAAAGCGCAACGGAATTTGCTGCGCTATAGAAGAAACTGTTAATAAATAATTAAATATATATATATATATATATATATATATATATATATATATACAGTCTTGGAGATGCGGCACTCTGGTTCACTTAATAAACGACAGGCGGGTGTGGAGTCCCAAATATGTGTCAACGTTTCAATATTTATTTATATTGTCACCCGCCTGTCGTTTATTAAGTGAACCAGAGTGCCGCATCTCCAAGACTGTATTTCTACTTCTATGAAGGCACCGGTGCAGGTGATATTTTTCCGTTGAAGGGAGTGCCAGACTGACATGAGTTGTGTATGCAGGCATTCATTGTGGAAATGAATGCTTTGTCACGGCACCCTACGGCTATTTAATCATCATATGGATGTATTGCTGAAACCTGTTTCAACAAGTTGTGGTTGTTTTTAAACCTTTATTGCGGGCGGTATATGCAATTTGGCCATTAAGCACTATATGGCCTAGCCGCTCGTTAAATACGTGTTGTGTGCACTTTTGAACACTTTTAGCACTTGCACTTTTTTGGTAATTGGCACCGAATTAGTTGGAAACAGTGGAAGGCACTTAGCACTTTACCGTTCATTTTCCATGGCTACTATGACAGACGACGTGGAGGCTGAGACTCTGGCACTACAGTTCTGCTACCCGGCAGGTGAAATCCACACCTTCTCAGAATCAGAAGTGGATGCTATCTTATACAATAAGGGAGTTAAAGATGAAGTTGAAGCCATGGCACCGGAATTGATTTATAGAGACCTTCTTCGATTGAAAAAGAAGGAAGTAGATTTTTATCTGCATGGACTCTCCCTTAGCGATTATTACAAAACAAAGAAAATTCCCAGGGGGTTCAGAGTTAAGAACTGCCCCACAATAGGTCGTTATGACCCCCAATTTTGTCGCAAATGGGTGGGGATATTAAACCGCTGTTCCTTTGACCTCATCTTACTAGTCATTGAACAATCTACTAAAGAACTCCATTCGATCAGAGATAAAATCACAAGCTTTGAAGGTTCACATATGGCTGCATTAACATCTAATCAAGGGACCGACTGGATGGACCGACTAAAACAACAGATCGCAACATATAAAAGAGAATTACTTCAATTTAAGAAAGAGAAACTCAATAAAGTTGAGTCTGATTATGAAAGACATACAGTTTATAAATGGCTTTCTGGAGGACCAAATGAGGAACGTAAACAGCCGTTCTTTAGGAGAAATAAACAACGTAATTATAGGAAAACCACACGCTTTGATACGGATTCCTCCCAAGATAACTTGAGCTCTAATAGTGAATTGGAGCAGACCCCATCGACATCCGGCCCTTTAGGAGCGTTAACAAGAGCAGCACAGCGGGGATTCACCCAAGGCGAAAAAGGAAATTCACGCGGCGGGGGGGGGGGCAGTCAGAAAGGCAGAGGGCGAGTAGGCAGACCTCCCCTAGCCAGGAAGACCTAATATTTAATTTATCATCCTATGAATTGTCCAAAGGTGAAGTCAGTCTATTATTAAAAGGACTGTCCTATATTCCTTCAGTAAAATTTGAGGAATTGCCTTGGATGATGGAGAAACAAGAACTGGCCAGATCAATTAGATTGAAAGAGTTCTTTGGAAACAACAGTGGGCTGACATCAGGCAGTAAACCAGAGATTCCAGCCCAATTGAAAAAGTTTGCTAAACGCTCTAACTTTGATCCGGTCTCCAATAACGCCAGTATGAGAACTTTCTTTAGATTATTGGATCAAGAGGTTGAGGCAGTAACTTCCCCTCGTGTTCCGGCACATCCTAATTTAACTGCAGCAGAACGTCAAGGTTTAAAAACATTGACTTCAAATAAAATGCTAGTTATCCGCCAGGCAGACAAAGGCGGAGGCATTGTTCTGCAGGATTTGCTGGACTACGATAAGGAGGTGATGCGTCAACTTGATGATATGTCTACTTATCAATTGTTACCTAAAGACCCTTCTACTGTATGTAAGGAAAAGTTGTTTCAGTTGCTACAGGCAGCAGTGGATATGCGATTTATTCCTGAAAATATGATGGATATTTTGTACCCGAAATTTCCATTAATACCTATTTTTTATACGATCCCCAAGGTGCACAAGGGGCTACATCCGCCACCTGGCCGCCCTATTGTATCGGCCCGAGGATCGCTATTGCAGCCTTTAGCAACCTTTTTGGATTCCTTGCTACAGCCGCTGATCCAAGTAGAATTAACTTTTCTACTCGATACTACTGCTTTCCTTACTCGATTGAATATGATTACTGAGATCCCTGACGATTGCTATCTGGTAGTAATAGATGTTGTTAGTTTGTATACATCAATACCGCACTCCTTGGGTTTGCATGCGCTTAAATTGTTTCTACAAGCTAAAAGTGATTATTCTGATGAAGTGATTGATGTAATTCTTCAAATGTTTGAACTTATTCTGTATAACAATTTTTTTCTTTATGACAACCGGTTTTATTTGCAGACAAAGGGGTGTGCGATGGGGAGCTCTATGGCTCCAGCTTATGCAAATGTGGTGATGTTTCTAATCGAGCATCTACTATTTTTTTCAAATGAAATTATATCATCTAAGATCCTCATGTTTGTCAGATACATAGATGATCTATTCCTATTATGGAGAGGCGATGTGCGGATTCTTTTAGAAGCAATAGAAACTCATAATAAATCAGAGAATCCAATTAAATTCACCTGTAATTACAGTAAGGACAACATCAATTTTCTTGATGTAAATGTATCCATTAAGAACAATAGTCTGCACACGAAACTCTTCTCTAAAGAAACTGACAGAAACATGTTATTAAAACCACAAAGCTGCCACCCCAGAGCATTAATCAACGGTTTACCGTATTCCCAAATGATAAGGGTGATGAGGATTAATAGTGATAAGCAGGTTGCAATTGAGCAACTTGATGTGATGATTAACCATTTCTTAGAACGTGGGTATAAACTTAATTTGCTATTGCAATGTAAAGAAAAAGTGTTAAAAATAGATCGCTCTAGTTTATTATCTAGAGATGACACAATAGAGCCTGGAAGTCATGAAAATAAAAATAAAAATAAAAACAAATTACCTTGGGTGAGCAAATACAATGTTTGCTCATCGGTTATTATGAATAAAGCAAAAAAATTATGGCCCATCATTCAAAGTGATTACAAATTACATCTACAGGAACATGAGCTAATGCCCTGTTTTTCAAGGGGTAAAAACTTGAAAGACTCCTTAGTTAAAACTTTGACCTCCGTACGGCCCATTAAGAAAACCACTTTTTTGACCAATACCCGGGTAGGATGCTTTAAATGCACCTGCACCACTTGTCAATTCCTCCTTACGGGAGATGTTTTTTGTCACCCTCAATCAGGAAAACAATTCTTCATTAGACATCACTTTACATGTAACTCTTCGTTTGTAATTTACCAAATTATTTGCCCTTGTGGCTTATCATATATTGGTAAAACTGAAAGCAAATTCAAGGAGCGCATGGGCAACCATAGAGCTGCCATACGGGCAGCGATCACCTCGGGTACGAGTGATCAACCCGTTGCCCGTCATTTTGCACTTTTTAAACATCCTCTCGCAAGTCTCCGATACCGTATGATAGATACGGTCCCGATTAATATTAGAGGGTGGTAATAGATCCTTACAACTATTGCGCTGTGAAGCGCAATGGATCCATCGCCTTGGTGTAATGGCCCCTAAGGGACTTAATGAAAGTATAGCCTATGCAGCATTACGGTAATGTTTTACTATACACTTGTTCTTGTCCTTTTTCGTTTTCTTTCTTTGAAATTTGTCTACACATATCTCCCATATAAGATCTGGGCCGATTATGGTTTATAATGGTTTATAATGATATCATTAAGGTATTACTCTGTATGTAACTACAGTGCGTTCTGTGTTTCTAAACTTGGTTTGGTTGCCATGGTGATAACACGGGGACCCAATAGGCACATGTCTATGACGTCCGTTTTCAGCGCAGCAAAGGGGCGGGTGTGCAGTCCCGCTCCGATGCCGGCATTCACGTGGTGATGGTCTTGTATAAAGGTATGTTTGTTTTTATCTACATTTGTATCCTGATGACAATATAAATAAATATTGAAACGTTGACACATATTTGGGACTCCACACCCGCCTGTCGTTTATTAAGTGAATCAGAGTGCCGCATCTCCAAGACTGTATTTCTACTTCTATGAAGGCACCGGTGCAGGTGATATTTTTCCGTTGAAGGGAGTGCCAGACTGACATGAGTTGTATATATATATATATATATATATATATATATATTCCATAGACAAAAAACCTTACGGTTTCACATGTCCCATTAAGGCTTCTTAGACATGATCGAAATTTCAGAAACCTGTTGTAACTCTTCCACTCAAACTCCAAAAAGCAATGAAATTCCGATCATTAAGGCTGACGCCTTAATGGACGTGTTCCTTGCGCAATACAGATATGGTATGCCATCACAGCCTGTGGGTAAGTGCAGATTCAGCACTCTCACAGAGTGAGATTGCTGTCACTCACACAATGGTGGAGCTGCTAATTCACAGATTTGTGTGCTCATTGGAATACACACATGCAGTCTATGCAACTGAAGGTCTGAGCAGTTTTGTGGTGCTCCCATCCCACACAGTGCCCACAACCATCCCATTCGGTCACCACAACAATCCCACCGTGTTACAACAGCTTCTCACTCCATACATCCATCTCACTTAGTATACACATTTAGCTCCCTCAAAATATCTTGGTTAATTGCTAAAACTATAATACCACATCTACTGTCTATGCATCTACACTTGCTTCCCCTATACACCTCCATGCTGCTGTCTTCCCCTATCCCTACTGCTGTGTTCTCCCATCTGTGCTAGTCTGTACTAACTTATCTGCACCATCTGTCTTTCCGCACCTGTGCCTTGTCTGTATCACCGTTTCCTTCTCTCTGTGCTGCTCAGTGTTTCCCTCTTCAACGTCACTCTGTCTCCTCCAGTACAGGGCACACTGTCTTCTCTCCCATCTGCACCAGTTTTCTACCCATCCAAGCCAGTGTTTTCAACCCATCTGCACCATTTCCCCCATCTGCACCGCTCTGTCTCCCTTCCCATACTTGCTGCTTAATCTACCCCCTATCCACACCACTCTTACCCCATTCATGTAGCCGACATCCTGAAGGTAAATTTCGTGGGTCCTGCGCTCTTGGCAGGGAAATAACCGCCACAGCCCACCCCTCAGTGGTCCGGAAACGCCTCCGTTGTGCAGACCATGCCCTGCCAATGGCATTCTAACGCTGTTTGCACACCCCCTCCTTCCCCGCAACCCCCTCTGCCTATCAATCAGGCAGGGTGATCGCAGCCAGTGAGATGCTGATAGCATCTCACTGGGCTCCTGGGGTACGTACGCGCAGTGCAGCCATTGCACGTGCGCACCTCACAAACTAATTCAGACTGCGATCGCTGCTGCGGTCTGAATTACCCCGTGTTTCTTTGCCCCCCCCATCAGTGCTGCTTAGTGTTCCCTCTATCCACACACTTCTGTTCCCCCATCCACACCGCTCTCCTCCCTCCAATCAACAACACTCATACCTCATCTGAGCAGCTTTGTCTTCCGCTCAGACCTTCAGTTGCATAGACTGCATGTGTGTATTCCAATGAGCACACAAATCTGTGAATTAGCAGCTCCACCATTGTGTGAGTGACAGCAATCTCACTCTGTGAGAGTGCTGAATCTGCACTTACCCACAGGCTGTGATGGCATACCATATCTGTATTGCACAAGGAACACGTCCATTAAGGCGTCAGCCTTAATGATCGGAATTTCATTGCTTTTTGGAGTTTGAGTGGAAGAGTTACAACAGGTTTCTGAAATTTCGATCATGTCTAAGAAGCCTTAATGGGACATGTGAAACCGTAAGGTTTTTTGTCTATGGAATTTCATCGCTTTTTTTAAATGTATTTTTTTTATTCAGAAATGTAAAATTTCACTGTAAGAATAAACATTTGATTTTTTAAATGTTTAATGAAAATGTTCGTATAACATCACTGTTCTGTGCAAAATAATTTTATTTACCAAACCGAATTGTTTAAGGTCCGTACACACTTAACGATTTAATGAGCGACGTCGCTCATTTTCCCCCTCCTTGAGCGACGTCGCTCGTTTTATCGTTAAGTGTATATGCCACCAGCGACGAACGATGCGCTGCCCCGCGTGTCGGCAACAATCGTCGCTGTCGGTAGGGCATGCATGAAGGATGTGGACTGTCGTCCACGACCTTCATGCAGGGCTGGCGGGGGCGTGACGTCACTGAGTGATATGAGCGGTCATATCGCTCAGTGTGTATAGTCGGCCTTTAGACTTTGGTCAAAATATTTTGCTGCCTTTGCAGCTGATGCAGGGAGGGGGGTAGGCGGCAGCAGCCTGTAACTGAGGCTGGAGGTAGGCGTGAAATGCATTGCTTGTACGTGTGAGTGCGTGGTGTCAGGTGCTGCGCGTGTATATGTGTGTGTGTCAGGTGCTGCCTGTGTATGTGTGTCAGGTCCTGTGTGTGTGTGTGTGTGTGTGTGTGTGTGTGTGTGTGTCAGGTGCTGCGTGTATATCTGAGTGTGTCTGATGGTGCGTGTGTATGCGTCAGCTGCCGCACGTGTGTGTGTGTCAGGTGTTGCGGGTGTATATGTGTGTGAGTATCAGGTGCTCCGCGTGTGTACAAGTGTATGTCTGGTGCTGCGCATGAATACGTATGTCTGTGTCAGGTGCTGCGCGTGTACATGAGTGTGCGTCAGGTGCTGCGCGTGTACATGAGTGTGCATTAGGTGCTGTGCGTGTACATGAGTGTGCGTCAGGTGCTGCGTGTGTACATGAGTGTGCATTAGGTGCTGCGCGTGTACATGAGTGTGCGTCAGGTGCTGCGCGTGTACATGTGTGTGTGTCAGGTGCTGCGCGTGTACATGTGTGTGCGTCAGGTGCTGCACGTGTCTATGTGTGTGTGAGTAAGGTGCTGCGTGTGTATGTGTGTGTCAGGTGCTGCATGTGTATATTAGTGTGTCTGATGGTGTGCGTGTATATGTATGTGTCAGGTGCTGCGTGTATATGTATGTGTCAGGTGCTGCGTGTATATGCATGTGTCAGGTGCTGCATGTTTATTTTATTGTGTCTGATGCTATGTGTGTGTGTCAGGTGCCGCATGTGTATATGTGTGTGTGTGTCAGGTGTTGCGCGTGTATGTGTGTGTCAGGTGCTGCATGTTTATTTTATTGTGTCTGATGCTACGTGTGTGTGTGTGTCAGGTGCCGCACGTGTATGTGTGTGTGTGTCAGGTGTTGCGTGTGTATGTGTATGTCAGGTGCCATTCCCCTTCTTCCCATCCCAGCTCTCTCTGGAGAATACAGCTCTGCACCCAGAGAGAGGGAAAGACCAGGGGGCTGATCACTGCACTGCTCACTTTTTGGTCATGAGTTCGGCCTCCTGTTTCTTCCAGTGCTGTGTTCGTGCAGCCCAGCCCTCCCTGTTGTGCCAGAGAATCAGCCCTTCCTTCCCCTGCCAGATAGAGAGAGCCTGAGGCAGAGACACTCTTCCCGTAGCTGGCCTACCCCCAGTACTTCAGCACTGGCCATGCGGCAGTCAACAAAGGAGACCAGCAGGGGGTCCTGGCAGCATCAGCTGTGGCCGCAGCTGGATCGGGGAGGCCTGCAGTGTCTGAGGTGGGCAGCACTTCCTCCGCCGCTGTCACCTTCCCCTGCCGGAGAGAAAGCCAGAGACATACCCTTCCTGCAGCTGGGCTACCCCTAGTACCTCAGCGCTAGCCAGGCAGAAGTCTATGGAGGGGACCGGCAGGGGTTTCGGGCCGCAGCAGCAGCGGCCGCAGCCAGATCAGGGAGGCCTGCAGGGTCAGAGCTGGGCAGCACTTCCACCAACACTGTCTCCTCTGTGCTGGGCATGTACACCAGTCCGTACGGACGGAGGTGTCCACAACAGGCAGCAGTATAATGAGTCAGACAAACTCATTACACGCTGCCCACTGCTGCGCTGCATGCCCTCGATGGAGGAAGCCTAGATGCGGTCCCCAGCTGCAGCGAGGGAGAAGGGTGATCACATCACCCTTCAACCCGGCACCTCACAATCAGCTGGGGATCTGCAGTAGCTTCATCTCTCTCTTCCTCTCCCTCTCTGGCAGCACAGCAGCCCCTCTGGGTCCCATGTAGCTCTGCCCCCCTGCTCACAGTTCACTCGGCCTCTCCTGATTAAAAAGAAAATAAGAGCCTGACCTGCTGCTCAGATGCGAGGAGGGGACGGGCGGTAGGTCCTCTGTGAGTGCACTACACAGCAAAATTAACTGACTCCTCACAACAGTGTGGACTGCGGGCGACGTCAGACGCCAATTTGGGTGTGCTTGCCGCACTACCTGCCCATCAAGCCCAACGTGGTGCCATGGTGCCAGCCCCGCCCACTATACGGATTCCATTTTGTATTAGGAATCCTATAACAGCATTCCGACATCCCTCCCTATGACGCTGCCATCCATTACTGCCGCTCTCAAACATCCGTACACCGCCGCTCTCATACATCCGCACACTGCCGCTCTCACACAACTGTACACTGCTGCTCTCATACATCCATACACTGCCGCTCTCATACATCCGTACAACCCCGCTCTCATACATCCGTACAACCCCGCTCTCATACATCCGCACACTGCCGCTCTCATACATCCACACACTGCCGCTCTCATACATCCACACACTGCCGCTCTCATACATCCACACACTGCCGCTCTCATACATCCACACACTGCCGCTCTCATACATCCACACACTGCCGCTCTCATACATCCACACACTGCCGCTCTCATACATCCACACACCGCCGCTCTCATACATCCGTACAACCCCGCTCTCATACAGCCGCACACTGCCGCTCTCATACAGCCGCACACTGCCGCTCTCATACAGCCGCACACTGCCGCTCTCATACAGCCGCACACTGCCGCTCTCATACAGCCGCACACTGCCGCTCTCATACAGCCGCACACTGCCGCTCTCATACAGCCGCACACTGCCGCTCTCATACAGCCGCACACTGCCGCTCTCATACAGCCGCACACTGCCGCTCTCATACAGCCGCACACCGCCGCTCTCATACAGCCGCACACCGCCGCTCTCATACAGCCGCACACCGCCGCACTCATACATCCGCACACCACCGCACTCATACATCCGCACACCACCGCACTCATACATCCACACACCACCGCACTCATACATCCACACACCACCGCACTCATACATCCACACACCGACGCAGTTATACAGCCGTACACTGCCGCTCTCATACAGCCGTACACTGCCGCTCTCATACATCCACACACTGCCGCACTCATACAGCCGCACACTGCTGCTCTCATACAGCCGTACACTGCCGCTCTCATACAGCCGTACAACCCCGCTCTCATACAGCCGCACACTGCTGCTCTCATACAGCCGCACACCGACGCAGTTATACAGCCTTACACTGCCGCTCTCATACATCCGCACACTGCCGCTCTCATACATCCGCACACTGCCGCACTCTTACAGCCGCACACTGCCGCACTCTTACAGCCGCACACTGCCGCTCTCATACATCCACACACCGCCGCACACCACCACACGCATACAGCCGCACACCATCGCACTCATACAGCCGCACACCGACGCAGTTATACAGCCATACATTGCCGCTCACATACATCCGCACACTGCCGCTCTCATACATCCGCACACTGCCACTCTCTACATCCGCACACTGCCGCTCTCATACATCCGCACACTGCCGCTCTCATACATCCGCACACTGCCGCTCTCATACATCCGCACACTGCCGCTCTCATACATCCGCACACTGCCGCTCTCATACATCCGCACACTGCCGCTCTCATACATCCGCACACTGCCGCTCTCATACATCCGCACACTATCGCTCTCATACATCCAACCACTTCCACTCACATCTATACATACATAGCCTCCATACATCTACACATCCAATCCCCACGCAAGGGAACACTGAAATCACTATCACTTTTCCCCGGGGTGTGACCACAGCCAGCCACTACTCCGGCCACCTTCTTGTGACACCAAAATGCATCTTACCTATCATCAGGGTGGTGCTGCTGCTGGGGGCGGGTTGCTGCCTCAGTCTCCTGGTTGGTGCTGCGATTGGAGGGGGTACTGCTTCCCTGTGCTGCCACTGTCTCCCGGATCATCGTGCCGCTGGCTGAATTGCAGCTTGACGCTACTGCTGCCGGGAGTAACAGCTTCCTGACTGTTGTTGCTGGTGGCTGCCTACTGCTCATTGCCGCCGGAACACTGACCGGCTCGGCAGTGATGCTGGCGGAGGAGTAGTGGCGGTGGGGTGGGGGGTACCTGCTCCCTTCCCTCGAGCATGCCGCAGTGCAAAAAAAATAAGATTTTACTTACCGATAAATCTATTTCTCGTAGTCCGTAGTGGATGCTGGGGACTCCGTCAGGACCATGGGGATTAGCGGCTCCGCAGGAGACAGGGCACAAAAATAAAGCTTTAGGATCAGGTGGTGTGCACTGGCTCCTCCCCCTATGACCCTCCTCCAAGCCTCAGTTAGGATACTGTGCCCGGACGAGCGTACACAATAAGGAAGGATTTTGAATCCCGGGTAAGACTCATACCAGCCACACCAATCACACCGTACAACTTGTGATCTGAACCCAGTTAACAGTATGACAAACGTAGGAGCCTCTGAACAGACGGCTCACAACAATAACAACCCGATTTTTTTGTAACAATAACTATGTACAAGTATTGCAGACAATCCGCACTTGGGATGGGCGCCCAGCATCCACTACGGACTACGAGAAATAGATTTATCGGTAAGTAAAATCTTATTTTCTCTGACGTCCTAGTGGATGCTGGGGACTCCGTCAGGACCATGGGGATTATACCAAAGCTCCCAAACGGGCGGGAGAGTGCGGATGACTCTGCAGCACCGAATGAGAGAACTCCAGGTCCTCTTTAGCCAGGGTATCAAATTTGTAGAATTTTACAAACGTGTTCTCCCCCGACCACGTAGCTGCTCGGCAGAGTTGCAATGCCGAGACCCCTCGGGCAGCCGCCCAGGATGAGCCCACCTTCCTTGTGGAATGGGCCTTGACAAATTTAGGCTGTGGCAGGCCTGCCACAGAATGTGCAAGTTGAATTGTGCTACAAATCCAACGAGCAATCGTCTGCTTAGAAGCAGGAGCACCCAGTTTGTTGGGTGCATATAGTATAAACAGCGAGTCAGATTTTCTGACTCCAGCCGTCCTTGAAATATATATTCTCAATGCCCGGACAACGTCCAGCAACTTGGAATCCTCCAAATCGCTAGTAGCCGCAGGCACCACAATAGGCTGGTTCAGATGAAACGCTGACACCACCTTAGGCAGAAAATGAGGACGCGTCCGCAGTTCTGCCCTGTCCGAATGGAAAATCAGATATGGGCTTTTATACGATAAAGCCGCCAATTCTGATACTCTCCTGGCTGAAGCCAGGGCCAGTAGCATGGTTACTTTCCACGTAAGATATTTCAAATCCACCGATTTGAGTGGCTCAAATCAATGGGATTTGAGAAAATCCAAAACTACATTAAGGTCCCACGGAGCCACAGGGGGCACCACCGGGGGCTGTATATGTAGTACTCCTTTAACAAAAGTCTGGACTTCAGGAACTGAAGCCAATTCTTTCTGGAAGAAAATCGACAGGGCCGAAATTTGAACCTTAATGGACCCCAATTTGAGGCCCATAGACAATCCTGTTTGTAGGAAATGCAGGAATCGACCCAGTTGAAATTCCTCCGTGGGGACCTTCCTGGCCTCACACCACGCAACATATTTTCTCCAAATGCGGTGATAATGTTGTGCAGTCACCTCCTTCCTGGCTTTAACCAGTGTAGGAATGACCTCTTCCGGAATGCCTTTTTCCCTTAGAATTCGGCGTTCAACCGCCACGCCGTCAAACGCAGCCGCGGTAAGTCTTGGAATAGACACGGTCCCTGCTGAATCAGGTCCCGCCTTAGAGGTAGAGGCCACGGATTTTCCGTGAGCATCTCCTGAAGTTCCGGGTACCAAGTTCTTCTTGGCCAATCCGGAGCCACGAGTATCGTTCTTCCTCCCCTTTGCCTTATAATTCTCAGTGCTTTGGGTATGAGAGGCAGAGGAGGAAACACATACACTGACTGGAACACCCACGGTGTTACCAGAGCGTCCACAGCTATTGCCTGAGGGTCTCTTGACCTGGCGCAATACCTGTCCAGTTTTTTGTTGAGGCGAGACGCCATCATATCCACCTTTGGTTTTTCCCAACGGTTCACAATCATGTGGAAGACTTCTGGATGAAGTCCCCACTCTCCCGGGTGTAGATCGTGTCTGCTGAGGAAGTCTGCTTCCCAGTTGTCCACTCCCGGAATGAACACTGCTGACAGTGCTATCACATGATCTTCCGCCCAGCGAAGAATCCTTGCAGCTTCTGTCATTGCTCTCCTGCTTCTTGTGCCGCCCTGTCTGTTTACGTGGGCGACTGCCGTGATGTTGTCCGACTGGATCAACACCGGCTGACCCTGAAGCAGGGGTTTTGCCAGACTTAGAGCATTGTAAATCGCTCTTAGCTCCAGTATATTTATGTGAAGAGACATCTCCAGGCTTGACCATACTCCCTGGAAGTTTCTTCCCTGTGTGACCGCTCCCCAGCCTCTCAGACTGGCATCCGTGGTCACCAGGACCCAGTCCTGTATGCCGAATCTGCGGCCTTCTAACAGATGAGCACTCTGCAACCACCACAGAAGAGACACCCTTGTCCGTGGCGATAAGGTTATCCGCTGATGTATCTGCAGATGCGATCCGGACCATTTGTCCAGCAGATCCCACTGAAAAGTTTGTGCGTGGAATCTGCCGAATGGGATTGCTTCGTAAGAAGCCACCATCTTTCCCAGGACTCTTGTGCATTGATGCACAGACACTTTTCCTGGTTTTAGGAGGTTCCTGACAAGTTCGGATAACTCCTTGGCTTTCTCCTCCGGAAGAAACACCTTTTTCTGAACCGTGTCCAGAATCATTCCCAGGAACAGCAGACGTGTTGTCGGGGTCAACTGAGATTTTGGAAAATTCAGAATCCACCCGTGTTGTTGCAGCACTACTTGGGTTAGTGCTACTCCGTCCTCCAGCTGTTCTCTGGACCTTGCCCTTATCAGGAGATCGTCCAAGTAAGGGATAATTAATACGCCTCTTCTTCGCAGAAGAATCATCATTTCGGCCATTACCTTGGTAAATACCCGAGGTGCCGTGGACAATCCAAACGGCAGCGTCTGAAACTGATAATGACAGTTTTGCACCACGAACCTGAGGTACCCTTGATGTGAAGGGCAAATTGGGACATGCAGGTAAGCATCTTTTATGTCCAGGGACACCATAAAGTCCCCTTCTTCCAGATTCGCTATCACTGCTCTGAGTGATTCCATCTTGAACTTGAATTTTTGTATGTACAGGTTCAAAGATTTCAGATTTAGAATAGGTCTTACCGAGCCATCCGGCTTCGGTACCACAAATAGCGTGGAGTAATACCCCTTTCCCTGTTGTAGGAGGGGTACCTTGACTATCACCTGCTTAGAAAACAGCTTGTGAATGGCTTCCAATATCGTCGCCTTGTCTGAGGGAGACGTTGGCAAAGCAGACTTTAGGAACCGGCGAGGGGGAGACTTCTCGAATTCCAACCTGTAACCCTGAGATACTACCTGCAGGATCCAGGGGTCCACCTGTGAGCAAGCCCACTGCGCGCTGAAATTCTTGAGTCGACCCCCCACCGTTCCTGAGTCCGCTTGTAAAGCCCCAGCGTCATGCTGAGGGCTTTGCAGAACCCGCGGAGGGCTTCTGTTCCTGGGAAGGAGCTGCTTGCTGCCCTCTCTTACCCTTTCCTCTGCCTCGGGGCAGATATGACTGTCCTTTTGCCCGCTTGTTCTTATAGGACCGAAAGGACTGCGGCTGAAAAGACGGTGTCTTTTTCTGTTGGGAGGGGGTCTGAGGTAAAAAGGTGGATTTCCCGGCCGTTGCCGTGGCCACCAGATCCGATAGACCGACGCCAAATAATTCCTCCCCTTTATACGGCAATACTTCCATATGCCGTTTGGAATCCGCATCACCTGACCACTGTCGTGTCCATAAACTCCTTCTGGCAGATATGGACATCGCACTTACTCTCGATGCCAGAGTGCAAATATCCCTCTGAGCATCTCGCATATAAAGAAAAGCATCCTTTAATTGCTCTAAAGTCTGTAAAATACTGTCCCTATCCAGGGTATCAATATTTTCAGTCAGGGAATCCGACCAGACCACCCCAGCACTGCACATCCAGGCTGAGGCGATGGCTGGTCGCAGTATAACACCAGTATGTGTGTATATACTTTTTAGGGTAGTTTCCAGCCTCCTATCAGCTGGATCCTTGAGGGCGGCCGTATCAGGAGACGGTAACGCCACTTGTTTTGATAAGCGTGTGAGCGCCTTATCCACCTTAGGGGGTGTTTCCCAGCGCGCCCTAACCTCTGGCGGGAAAGGGTATAATGCCAATAACTTTTTTGAAATTAGCCCTTTTCTATCTGGGTTAACCCACGCTTCATCACATACATCATTCAGTTCCTCTGATTCAGGAAAAACTACAGGTAGTTTTTTCACCCCCCACATAATACCCCTTTTTGTGGTACTTGTAGTATCAGAGATATGCAAAGCCTCCTTCATTGCCGTGATCATATAACGTGTGGCCCTACTGGAAAATACGTTTGTTTCTTCACCGTCGACACTAGATTCAGTGTCCGTGTCTGGGTCTGTATCGACCGACTGAGGTAAAGGGCGTTTTACAGCCCCTGACGGTGTCTGAGACGCCTGGGCAGGTACCAACTGGTTTGACGGCCGTCTCATGTCATCAACTGATTTTTGTAATGTGCTGACATTATCACGTAATTCCATAAACAAAGCCATCCATTCCGGTGTCGACTCCCTAGGGGGTGACATCACCATTACCGGCAATTGCTCTGCCTCCACACCAACATCGTCCTCATACATGTCGACACACACGTACCGACACACAGCAGACACACAGGGAATGCTCTATTGAAGACAGGACCCCACTAGCCCTTTGGGGAGACAGAGGGAGAGTTTGCCAGCACACACCCAAGCGCTATAATATATATGGGAACAACCCTATATAAGTGTTGTATCCTTATAGCAGCTTAAATATAGTAATATCGCCAAAAAAAGTGCCCCCCCTCTCTGTTTTACCCTGTTTCTGTAGTGCAGTGCAGGGGAGAATCCTGGGAGCCTTCCTCACAGCGGAGCTGAGCAGGAAAATGGCGCTGTGTGCTGAGGAGAATAAGCCCCGCCCCCTATTTCGGCGGGCTCTTCTCCGGAGTTTGTGAGATCTGGCAGGGGTTAAATACATCCATATAGCCTCAAGGGCTATATGTGATGTATTTTTAGCCATAAAAAGGTATTATACATTGCTGCCCAGGGCGCCCCCCCAGCGCCCTGCACCCTCCGTGACCGCTGTGTGAAGTGTGCTGACAACAATGGCGCACAGCTGCAGTGCTGTGCGCTACCTCAGGAAGACTGAAAAGTCTTCTGCCGCCTGCTTCTGGACCTCTTCCATCTTCGGCATCTGCAAGGGGGGTCGGCGGCGCGGCTCCGGGACGAACCCCAGGGTGAGACCTGTGTTCCGACTCCCTCTGGAGCTAATGGTGTCCAGTAGCCTAAGAAGCCAATCCATCCTGCACGCAGGTGAGTTCACTTCTCTCCCCTAAGTCCCTCGATGCAGTGAGCCTGTTGCCAGCAGGACTCACTGAAAATAAAAAACCTAAAAACTTTTTCTAAGCAGCTCTTTAGGAGAGCCACCTAGATTGCACCCTGCTCGGACGGGCACAAAAACCTAACTGAGGCTTGGAGGAGGGTCATAGGGGGAGGAGCCAGTGCACACCACCTGATCCTAAAGCTTTATTTTTGTGCCCTGTCTCCTGCGGAGCCGCTAATCCCCATGGTCCTGACGGAGTCCCCAGCATCCACTAGGACGTCAGAGAAATAAATAATAAATAGAGAGCATACCAGGGTGAGAGTCTGTATGGATCACAGTGATTACACGGGGCACAGCATAAGGACACCTTGCTGTGAGGGGCTCTGCCCACACAGATTGCTGCACCCTCTCTGATGTCAGCCGCTGCCCTCTCGTTCTCTGGGCGGCCAGTTCCAGTGTGAGGTAGGAGAGGAAGAGAACACACAGGAGAGCAGCCCTGATATATAACAGAGGTGGAAGTTCTATAGGCAGCAGAGACGGAGACCAGCCAGCCAGTCTCCCAGTGCCCTGATCACTACACGCCGCCAGCACAGCATTACAGGAGGGTCCTATAGTGCTGCCCTGAGCTAACAGGTGTGTGTACCAAGTGTACCCCATACAGTGTGCTGCGCCCTGGTGTCTCTGAGAGGGGTGAGGTCACCGTGCCGCTTTAGTATATGGCTTTTCCTTAGTACTGTACGTTATAGCCCTGCACTAGTAGTGGCAACTCTGCCCTATGTGAACCTGTGAGGTTATTTTTCTATTTACAGAATAACCGGGGAGAAGGCGGCCATATTGCGGCTCTCAAGTGAAGGCACTCTAGTACACCCCCTGCTGGCGGCCACTGCGCAGGCGCAACAAATTGAAATGCCCTATCTCTATAATGGGGCATATTTCTCTTAATTAAAAAAAACCTGTAACTTTCTGAAAAACCACAACCCCAAAAGGCACTTCACTGGGACATGCTCTATCTAATAAAACAAACCCCAAGTCTTATTTTTATACATATATACATACTGCACACACACTCATGTATATACATGCATATACATGTATACACAAATACACGTATGTACATGTTTATGTATGTATAATACACTGATAGAGTACATTATATTTATGAATTAATTGCTTCCAGATTCTGCAGCAGCATCATCAGCACCACCAGTGTTACTCACAGTCACTTCACACTGACTGCTGCACAACACATCACTTAATTTCCGGGCCGCCCGCCACCTGGTGAAGAGACATGGGAGATGAAGGACCAGCAGTGCCACGTTGAGCGGAAGTATTGTGAATTAGTTACCCACACACTCCTTGTGACACCTGCTCTCCGTCTGCCCTCCCACCCGCCGCCTGCCGTCCGGAACCCGCACTGACAAGTAAGTCTCAGCAGAATGTGTCTGCCAGCAGCTCCCAGTCCCTCCTAGAGGAACACTGCCAGTGGTGTGGCGGCCGCGGCACACTAGGACTGAGAAACCGCAGCAGGAGGAAAGCACAGGTGGGCGGGAGGAGAGCATGGGCGGACATCACCACGTCACATTGCAAGGTGACGCCAGTCCCCCCAGTGAGGCCGCCGACGAATGCACTCAGCATAGTATTAGCAGCAGGCAGAGGGGGGGCGGGTGCAGCGGTGGTGGGAGGTACGGAAATGAGCTGCAGGCTAGGCTCCACCGATCACACACTCAGCGATCACTGTGCTACAGCAAGCGTGGCGTGCAGCGGTGCTGGACATTAGGGAGTGCCTGTGCGCACCAGGCACCCCCTGTACGCACGCCTATGCGCTACCACCCCCCATATGCCACACTACATCACTATGCTACAGCCCTCCCATATGCTGCACTTCATAATTACACTATACCCCCCATACAACATACTACATCACCACACTACACTACTCACAATAAAATTAAAACATCCCAGTTCCTCATTCTTAATGAGCTCACGTGAGTTCTCTCCCCAACGGAGCTCCAGACCAAGTAACAATGAAGACACCAGCAGCGTGTAGGGGGCAGGCCTGGTCCACTTGTCAGGAGAGAGCAGTCACAGGAGGGTAAGAAGGGGGCGGGGCCTAGTCCTACAGACGGGAGAGAGCACAGACAGGAGAGAGCAAGGTACAGGGGTAGAAGGGGACGGCTGATGTGAAGAAGGGGGCGGAGCCTATTCTTACAGGCTTTCAAAATTCGACTTTAAAATTCGACATTTGACAAATTCGACTTTTCTGCAATGGTACAAATGCGGCAATTCGACAAAAGTATATTCAATTGAAGTTTGTAAATTCGACAACAGTGCTTTTAAACAGTAAATTCGTCATTTTCAATCCGCCACACTTTGCTGGCGGAATCTAATAAAAATTTTTAAAAACATGTGTTTTTTTTTGCAGTTTTTTTTTTTTGGTAATAGCATATCTATTTATATTAGAAGGGATTAGGTACTTGGTTTGTCTTTTTTGGAGGCACAAGTATTATTTATATATTTTTTAAAATATTATTTATTTTTTAAATGGAATGTGAAAAACCCGGAAAAAAAATTGCGTGGGTCCCCCCTCCAAAGCATAACCAGCCTCGGGCTCTTCGAGCCGGTCCTGGTTCTAAAAATCCGGGGGAAAAACGGACAGGGGATCCCCCGTATTTTTAAAACCAGCACCGGGCTCTGCGCCTGGTGCTGGTGCAAAAAATACGGGGGACAAAAAGAGTAGGGGTCCCCCGTATTTTTTACACCAGCATCGGGCTCCACTAGCTGGACAGATAATGCCACAGCCGGGGGTCACTTTTATACAGTGCCCTGCGGCCGTGGCATTAAATATCCAACTAGTCACCCCTGGCCGGGGTACCCTGGGGGAGTGGGGACCCCTTCAATCAAGGGGTCCCCCCCCCAGCCACCCAAGGGCCAGGGGTGAAGCCCGAGGCTGTCCCCCCCATCCAAGGGCTGCGGATGGGAGGCTGACAGCCTTGAGAAAATTTAAAGAATATTGTTTTTTCTAGTAGTACTACAAGTCCCAGCAAGCCTCCCCCGCAAGCTGGTACTTGGAGAACCACAAGTACCAGCATGCAGGAGAAAAACGGGCCCGCTGGTACCTGTAGTTCTACTGGGAAAAAAATACCCAAATAAAAACAGGACACAGACACCGTGAAAGTATAACTTTATTTCACACCTGCCGACACACACATACTTACCTATGTTGACATGAAGCAGTCGGTCCTCTTCTCCAAGTAGAATCCACGGGTACCTGAAAATAAAAGATAATTATACTCACCTGATCCAGGTTCCAGATTAAATCCACGTACTTGGCAAAACAACAAACCGAACACCCGGACCAGACGGACTGAAAGGGGTCCCATGTTTACACATGGGACCCCTTTCCACGAATGCAGACATCCGAATCTCGCGAGAATCCGACAGCGGGATGATGACGTTCGTGAGCAAGGCGGGAAGGTTCGAACCTGCCTCGGACCCGTGTAAAATGGGTGAAGTTCGGGGGGTTCGGATTCCGACGAACCGAACCCACTCATCACTAGTATGTACGTGAGTGTCAGGTGCCGTGCGCGTACATACGTGTCAGTGCCGTGCGTGTACGTACGTGTGTGTCAAGTGTCGTGCGTGTACGTGTGTGTGTGTCAGGTGGCGCGTACCTACATGTGTGTATGTCAGGTGCTGTGCATGTGTGTACGTAAAGGCGTGTGTCAGGTGCCGCGCGTGTACGTACGTGTGTGTGTGTGTCAGGAGCCGCGCGTGTACATGCGTGTGGGTGTCAGGAGCCGTGCGTATACGTACATACGTGTGTGTGTCAGGAGCCGCGCGTGTTCGTACATGTGTGTGTGTGTCAGGAGCCACGCGTGTGTGTGTGTGTCAGAAGCCATGCGTGTGCATACATGTGTGTGTGTCAGGTGCCGTACGTACTACGTACGAACGTACGTACGTACGTACGTACGTACGTACGTACGTGTGTGTCAGGTGCCGCACGTGTATGTGTGTGTGTGTGTTAAATTCCGCGTGTGTACGTACGTATGTGTGTGCCTGGAGCCGCGCGTGTACATACATGTGTGTGTGTGTGTCAGGTGCTGTACGTGTATGTGCGTGTCTCAGGTGCTGCACGTGTATATGTGTGTATCTCAGGTGCTGCATTTGTATGCGTCAGCTGCCACGTGGGTGTCAGGTGTTGAGCGTGTATGTGTTTGTGTCACATCTGTATGTGTGTGACTGCCAGGTGCTGCACGTGTATGTGTGTGTCAGGTGCTGCATGTATATATGTGTGTGTTAGGTGCTGTTCATGTATGTGGGAGTGGCAGGTGCTACATGTGTATATATGTGTGAGTGGCAGGTGCTGCGTGTGTATACGAGTGTGTGTGAGGTGCTGCGAGTGTATGTGTGTGTTAGGTGCTCTGAGTGTATATGATTGTGTGTCAGGTGCTGTGCGTGTGTGCGTTAAATGTCACATGTATGTATGTGTGTCAGGTGCTGCGTGTGTGTGTGGGTGTGTCAGGTGCTGCATGTCTGTGTGTGTGGGTGTGTCAGGTGCTGCATGTGTGTGTGTGTGTGTGTCTGTCAGGTGCTGCATGTGTGTCAGGTGCTGCATGTCTGCGTGTGTGTGTCAGGCGCTGCATGTCTGTGTGTCAGGTGCTGCGTGTGTGTGTGTGTGTGTCAGGTGCTGTGTGTGTGTGTGTCAGGTGCTGCGTATGTGTGTGTGTGTGTGTCAGGTGCTGCGTGTCTGTGTCAGGTGCTGCGTGTCTGCGTGTGTGTCAGGTGCTGCGTGTCTGTGTCAGGTGCTGCGTGTCTGCGTGTGTGTGTCAGGTGCTGCGTGTGTGTGTGTGTCAGGTGCTGCGTGTCTGCGTGTGTGTGTCAGGTGCTGCGTATGTGTGTGTGTCAGGCGCTGCATGTCTGTGTGTCAGGTGCTGCGTGTGTGTGTGTGTGTGTGTGTGTGTCAGGTGCTGTGCTGTGTGTGTGTGTGTCAGGTGCTGCGTGCCGTGTGCGTGTGTCAGGTGCGTGAGTGTGTGTGTGTCAGGTGCGTGAGTGTGTGTGTGTGTGTCAGGTGCGTGAGTGTGTGTGTGTGTGTCAGGTGCGTGAGTGTGTGTGTGTCAGGCGCTGCGTGCCTGTGTGTGTCAGGCGCTGCGTGTCTGTGTGTGTCAGGCGCTGCGTGTCTGTGTGTGTCAGGCGCTGCGTGTGTGTGCGTGTGTGTCTGGTCCGTGTGAGTGTCAGGTGCTGCGTCTGTGTGTGTGTGTCAGGTGCTGCGTGTGTGCGTGTGTGTCAGGCGCTGCGTGTGCGTGTGTCAGGCGCTGCAGGAAGGGCGGGGGGGGGACGGACAGCAGGGAGGGCGGGGGGGGGGACAGCAGGGAGGGCGGGGACACACAGCAGGGAGGGCGGGGGGAGAACGGACACACAGCGGGAGGAGGGGGGGGGTGGCCGGACACAGCGGGAGGAGGGGGGGTGGCCGGACACAGCGGGAGGGAGGGAGGGAGGGGGTGGACGGACACAGCGGGAGGGAGGGAGGGAGGGAGGGGGTGGACGGACACAGCGGGAGGGAGGGGAGGGGGGGGGTGGACGGACACAGCGGGAGGGGGGAGGGTGGCCGGACACAGCGGGAGGAGGGGGGTGGTGGCCGGACACAGCGGGAGGGAGGGAGGGAGGGGGTGGACGGACACAGCGGGAGGGAGGGGAGGGGGGGGGTGGACGGACACAGCGGGAGGGGGGGAGGGTGGCCGGACACACAGCAGGGAGGGCGGGGGGGGGGACACACTGCAGGGAGGAGGGGGGGGGACACACAGCAGGGAGGGCGAGAGGGGGAGGGGGGGGTGACTGGTGACCATAGAGACCTTGATAAATACCGCATACTGCAGGGAGGGAGGGCCGGACACAGCGGGAGGAGGAGGAGGGAGGAGTGGCCGGACACAGCTGCCCGAGACGCCTCCTACTGCCAGCCGCACCACAGACGCGGGGAGGAGACGCAGGCAGCCACCAGGGAAGGTCCGGCGGGCGGCCGGGCACACAGCGGGAGGGAGGGGAGGGTGGCCGGACACGCGGGGGAGAAGTGGAAGCTGGGTACACAGCGGTGGGCTGCCTGAAAGAACTCACCTAGTGCTACGCAGCTCCGGCGATCTCCTCCCGCTTCATGGACCTCAATGAACTCACACGCCGGGAACCGCTGGCTGTCCTCCTGCAGCTCCACGTGACTCCTTCCCGCTCTGTCTCCTCGTGCCCAACTGCCAGAGCTACTCTCTGTGGCGGTCACTGCGCAGGCGCAACAAATTGAAGTGCCCTATCTCTATAATGGGGCATATTTCTCTTAATTAAAAAAACCCTATAACTTTCTGAAAAACCACAACCCCAAAAGGCACTACACTGGGGCATACTCTATCTAGTAAAACAAACCCCAAGTCTTAATTCGTCCTCTATCCTGAGTTATGCCTTCCCAAAAAAATCTTCATTCACTCTATGGGAAAACGTTGTCAAAAAGCCACAGAGGGAGTGGCAGAAAAAAACTGACAGTTGGAACTTTAGCTTACTCCCAATTCCTCATTTTTTATTATTTTGCCCTGAAATTTGGCATGCAGCAGCGGGTGACGATTCTACGCGTCCATGCCAAATTTCAGCTCAGTACGTCCAATCAGTTTTGAGGTGTAGCCCCTCAAACACCATGCCCCCATCTCAGAAGTTCCCTATGGGAGAATTCCGTTTGTTCGATTCAGCCTTAATATAAGGGCACGACCGTGCCCTTATAATTATAATATACATACACTGCTCAAAAAAATAAAGGGAACACTAAAATAACACATCCTAGATCTGAATGAATTAAATATTCTTATTAAATACATTGTTCTTTACATAGTTGAATGTGCTGACAACAAAATCACACAAAAATTATCAATGGAAATCAAATTTATTAACCCATGGAGGTCTGGATTTGGAGTCACACTCAAAATTAAAGTGGAAAAACACACTACAGGCTGATCCAACTTTGATGTAATGTCCTTAAAACAAGTCAAAATGAGGCTCAGTAGTGTGTGTGGCCTCCGCGTGCCTGTATGACCTCCCTACAACACCTAGGCATGCTCCTGATGAGGTGGTAGATGGTCTCCTGAGGGATCTCCTCCCAGACCTGGACTAAAGCATCCGCCAACTCCTGGACAGTCTGTGGTGCAACGAGGCGTTGGTGGATGGAGCGAGACATGATGTCCCAGATGTGCTCAATTGGATTGAGGTCTGGGGAACGGGCGGGCCAGTCCATAGCATCAATGCCTTCATCTCGCAGGAACTGCTGACACACTCCAGCCACATAAGCTCTAGCATTGTCTTGCATTAGGAGGAACCCAGGGCCAACCGCACCAGCATATGGTCTCACAAGGGGTCTGAGGATCTCATCTCAGTACCTAATGGCAGTCAGGCTACCTCTGACCTTTGAAAAATCTGCATTGCTCGCAGCGAAACGCGTCAGGAGGAGGCTACCTGGGTCGTCAATTGTGACATTTGCTGCTGCCGTTACATATCCGGACCAAACTGGACTTTGCCATCCGCAGAAAAAACGGGACAATTATCCAACAACCAGGAACACTATTTACACCCATCTCTATGAGGAGGACACCGCACTAAATGAGGATCCCAAACCTGGCTGGTTTTGAGTAAAAACATCAGAGACACTCTTAAGGGACTACACCTCTAGCGGTCTTCGGGTAATGTGTACTGGTGTGACTGCATTGTCAGTCTATTTTTATCTGCTATATACTCCAGTTGTATCGATAGGAACGGATATTAATGCGACGGGCAGCTACAATTCAATTGACCCATACTTGTTAATTTTATCATTTCTCACTGTTTTAAACTGTTATGTTTGGATCGTGTATCCAATTTTTATTGAGGCCTAAATCTATGTCTTATTAAATTAACGAACGTTTTTCACTCAATCCTTCGTATTTGAATCACTATCTAAGATTTCCATTAGCGCTGCTATTTTTATTTTCTTGGTTTCTTTTGATGTATGGTTGGGGTGTGACTACCTCCAAGTTGTTATAGCAGCACCATTAGAGACACAGCACCTGAAAGCGCCCGATCTTCCATTTGCTTGGTAGATTTCTTTACCTCTGGCGAGCACATGGAGTGCTGTGCGGACCCCCAAAGAAATGCCACCCCACACCATTACTGACCCACTGCCAAACTGGTCATGCTGGAGGATGTTGCAGGCAGCAGAACGTTCTCCTTGGCGTCTCCAGACTCTGTCACATCTGTCACATGTGCTCAGTGAGAACCTGCTTTCATCTGTGAAGAACACAGGGCCCCAGTGTCGAATTTGCCAATCTTGGTGTTCTCTGGCAAATGCCAAACGTCCTGCACGGTGTTGGGTTGTAAGCACAACCCCCACCTGTGGACGTCGGGCCCTCATACCACCCTCATGGAGTCTGTTTCTGATTGTTTGAGTAGACACATGCACATTTGTGGCTTGCTGGAGGTCATTTTGCAGGGCTCTGGCAGTGCTCCTCCTGTTCCTCCTTGCACAAAGGCGGAGGTAGCGGTCCTGCTGCTGGGTTGTTGCCCTCCTACGGCCTACTCCACGTCTCCTGATGTACTGGCCTGTCTCCTGGTAGCGCCTCCATGCTCTGGACACTACGCTGATAGACACAGCAAACCTTCTTGCCACAGCTCGCATTGATGTGCCATCCTGGATGAGCTGCACTACCTGAGCCACTTGTGTGGGTTGTAGACTCCGTCTCATGCTACCACTAGAGTGAAAGCACCACCAGCTTTCAAAAGTGACCAAAACATCAGCCAGAAAGCATAGGAGCTGAGAAGTGATCTGTGGTCATCACCTGCAGAATAACTCCTTTATTGGGGGTGTCTTGCTAATTGCCTATAATTTCCACCTGTTGTCTATTCCACAGGTTCTCAAACTCGGTCCTCATTACCCCCACACAGTGCATGTTTTGCAGGTCTCCTCACAGAATCGCAAATGAAATAATTAGCTCCACCTGTGGACCTTTTATAATGTGTCAGTGAGTAATTAATACACCTGTGCACCTGCTGGGTTACCTGCAAAACATGCACTGTGTGGGGTCCCGAGGACTGAGTTTGAGAACCTGTGGTCTATTCCATTTGCACAACAGCATGTGAAATTGATTGTCAATCAGTGTTGCTTCCTAAGTGGACAGTTTGATTTCACAGAAGTGTGATTGACTTGGAGTTACATTGTGTTGTTTAAGTGTTCCCTTTATTTTTTTGAGCAGTGTATATATACATATAAGTCCACAAACGTAGGCAGTCAGTGCATACAAAAAGGAGCCAGGCAGCGAGAAGTATACCAATGTTTCAATACTTCAAATAAATACTTTCATGAGATTGCCCTCTGGAACGCCTCTTTTTGTCCACTAAGTGCCACCGTCTATCTGCACTTGCCTATGTTCCTGTATTCTCCCTATGGGATACCCGACTAGAGGGCATCTGCACATAAGCTGGTAGAACTGGTAGGATGGTTGTACCAAAAACCAAACAATACTTCCATCTACAGCAGCTTCTCAGTGTGTGAGCACACAACATATGGAGTTACAATGTAGATGCATGCACTAAGCTTTCCTCCTTTCTAATGCATCACACACAATGAGCCCATAACTACTGGATTGTGAATCTGTCAATGTTGATCACAACTGAATTGATTTTTATTGCTGATCCCACAGGCAGAGATTGCAGATCGTGACTTTGAGTTTGTCTAAAATCTTAAGCTAGAAATAATTATTCTTCAGCAGTGAACATCTATTAATTAAACCACACACAGCCTTGAGCTTAAACTATTATTTGGAACAAAAATGTACTATGAATTTTAAATATAGTGCCCACAGGCCTCTAACAAGCTGGAAGTGATCCAATCAAGAGCTGACTGCTGTATATTTTCTAATATCGCCACCAACATACAGTATGTGGTCAGGCTAAGGGGAAAATGTATCAATCCATCTAAAAAGTGAAAAAATGTGGACAAGTGAAGATGTTGTGCAAAGCAGCCAATCAGCTTCTAGGCAGCGTTTATCAAGTACAATCTGTAAAATGACACATAGAACTGTATATATGTGTGACTGTAGATAGATAGATAGATAGATAGATAGATAAATAGGTAGATAGGAGCAATTTTCCTAGAACCTATTACTGGGTCCTGTTGGGAAAAAATGGAGGCGGCAATCCACGGACTTCCATGAGAAGGACTGGGAATATTTTTGGGCAAATTCTGCAAACAACTAATATTTTGGGGCTGAATATAAGAAACGGATAATACTTTGCAGAAGTAGTTCATCTGTACGTTACAACAATCAGAAACTGGCTCACTCATAAGCCAGAGGTTCATGTTGTTTTTCAGGGGGGGTCTTCAGTTTGCCGGCAGCTGGGCTCCCGACGACCAACATAACGACGCCGGAATCCCGACCGCCGCATACCAACAGCTTTTCTCCCTCTTGGGGGTCCACAACCCCCCTGGAGCGAGAATAGATAGCGTGGCGTTCCACCATGCCCGCAGCACTCATTTGCGCTCGCCCTGCTGACGGTATGCCGGCGGTCGGGATTCCATCGCTGGTATGCTGGCTGCTGGGAGCCCGACCGCCGCCATCACATACTACACCCATTTTTCAGGTCTAGTCATTTAGGCAGGGCTGATGAAACATTGGGCAAGATCTGATACTGGAAGGAAAGTGGCGACGCCCCATTGTGCACCATGGCTCTACAGTGCTTGCCACTGTGAAGAGTGTGATGTGTTTGCAGCATTGGGGGGGCGGGGTTAGGTCTCCCCTGCATTTTTGGGCACCTAAATACCCTTCTATCCACCTCTTGGAGCCACTGACTTTAGGAGGCAAAGTTCCGGCAAAGTTCCGGCTTATTATTTGTTCAGGGCCTTCCTTCGATGAAGGTGAGGGGGAACATACTGCTGTCTGAACGAGAGAATGATTGACAGCCCTGACGTAGACCCGCCTGTAGGCAGTATCATAGATTGTCAGCATGTAACTGTGGATGGCTGATCGGCAAAGTGTGTGAGTGAGCAGGGACTCCCAAACACAGTAAGGGGTCTATTTACTAAGCTTTGGATGGAGATAAAGTGGACGGAGATAAATTACCAGCCAATCAAAACCATGTCTACAGTATATTTAATGATACGATTGAGTCGAATACTATAGGTTCTATTTTCCCAGAGGATGTTAAACGGGTGCATATTGTTAGGTGGTAACCGTATTTATTTGCAGGAACAGTTAAATCAAAATAACTAGGTCCGTTTATAGTGCAGCATGCAAATTGGTTTATATTTATTCAACTTTCAGTACAAACCTTAAGCTGGGTACAAACTCGACGATATATTGGACTTTCTGTAATTTTGAGCCAAATTGGAACAACTCCTCCACATCATCCAGTGTGTACACACCATCGCAGGCAGATCTGAAGATATTGCTAATGATTATGAGTAAATTGTCTAGTGTGTACGCCCTACCTACATACATTATATACCTGATATATCATTAATGACCAAATGACGCAAGATATAGCATTCATTCATTTGACGGAATGCACAGTAGGGTGGTTGCAAGAAATCGATGTCCAAATTTCTTTGACGGAATCCCCTAAAAAGTTGCCAATTGGTGTAAAAATGAGATTGTCAAAGTTTCAGCTCGATTGGATAACGTTAAGACCTGCCTCATCAGCTCTAAAGTATTACAAAAAACAGCTATTTATTTTTCTCCAAAAATTGGTAGTTTTCCGCAATAAAATTAGAACGGTTTATACTACATATTTTTTGTTAGTTTTGTAGAGAATGTTCCAGGCTGCAATTTTCACTCCCACAACTTGTTTGACAAACGTACAGATCGGAAGATATATGGGTTTTTCGTGGACCGGACCTGGAAATTCAACTATTTCAAGAAAATGTGAAAATTTGTGTAAGTTGATAATTTTCTCTAAAAAATATTTTCTACTACTTTTGAGTTACTTAGCATCAAATAGTTTAAGTAAGATGATTTTTAATAAATAGATTTTCATCCAGGTAGCTGAAAAGAAGGAGTAGGATAGATACATTTAAAATATTGAACTTAATTATTTCAAAAACAATCTTCAGAAATAGCAAGTAGTAACATCAGAACAGGTTTTATGTCTAAATTTTTACAACAATGAAATAGGTAGGTATTTCGACTTGGTAGGTAGATTTGTCAGATTGAGCCACCAGAATCAAGTAGGTGGTACAGGTTTTGAGAGGGTAGATTTCATTGTGTATGGGAATAATTTTTGACATTCAGCAACTACAGTACTTGCAAAACATACTGCTTCTGCTCTTCATCTTTTGTTATGCACATATTGTTGTAGTATTGAATTAATTTGACACCCCTTTCGGCTGTGTCGTTTACAATCCTGAAACGTTTGACAATTCCCTGTTCTTTAAAAAAATCCAGGTCTTCATTCCAAACATCCGGATCGGAATGTAAGAAATTAGTTAAAATGTTGAACCTTTTGTAGAAGTTGAATGTTAATGGTGTAATAAAGTAATCGACTTCTTTGTCCAAAAAAGAATGAACTTCTTTCAAAGCATACCTTCCAACATGACCCTCTCCAGGACGGACAGAATACTCTGCTCCTGGACTTCCCTCTTAATTTGTGATTGCCATCACCTGTGCTGAAACACCTTTCCTATCCATTAACCTGTTACAGGTGCCAGCAATCATAGAGAAAGGGAAGAGTCCAGAAGAAGAGCATTGTGTCCCTCCTGGAGAGGGTCATGTTGGGAGGTATGTCAAAGCGATTTTGGCTTTACCTATCCTATCGTTTTGTATGTTTTCTTCCTCAAGCTGAGCTTGCTTAGCTCATTATCATCATCATCACTGTTTTGCTGAAGAGACAATAGATTTGCAGCCATGTTTATTTTGATTTGTTTGTCTAAAGTTTTATCCAAAAAAGCGAAAGCAACTTGCTCTGGGTTCAAATACCACAGATGAAGTTTAGACAATGCCACCTTTGATATGTCTCCATCATTTTTTTCATAATTAATTAAGATTTTAAACAACTATAAACAATAAATATAATAGTTAAGAAAATATATACATTTAAAAAAATTATATTGAAACATTACTTTGATGGGTTTGAATGCAAAGAATTCAAAGAACAACAAAAGCATTGTTAAAAAATAATTTTAACAAGTTTATAGCGAATTTTCATTTATTTATTTTTTAAGTCGATTTTCCGGGTCTGGACCACGAAAAACCCATATGTCTTCCGATCTCTACGTTTGTCAAACAAGTTGCAGAAGTGAAATATGAAATCAGGAACATTCTCTACAAAACTAAAAAAAACCAACAAGTTTCTAGGATAAACTGTTCTAATTTTATAGTGGAAATTCCCTGATTTTTTTGAGAAAAATAGCTGATTTTTGATACATTAGGGCTGATGAGGCAGGTCTTAACGTTATCCGATCAAGCTTTGACAATGTAAGTTTTACACCAATTGGCAACGTTTTAGGGGTTCCCGTCGAAGATACGACAAAAAAAATATTTCCCCCAATGTCTTGCAACCACCCTAATGCACAGTGTGTACGCACTATGGGCCTAATTCAAGGCTGATTGCAAATCAACATTTTCCTCTAATGGGCAAAACCATGTGCACTGCAGGTGGGGCAGATATAACATGTGCAGAAAGAGTTAGATTTGGGTGGGTTATATTGTTTCTGTGCAGGGTAAATACTGGCTGCTTTATTTTTACACTGCAATTTAGATTTCAGTTTGAACATACCCCACCCAAATCTAACTCTCTCTGCACGTTACATTTGTCACACCTGCAGTGCAACATGGTTTTGCCCATTAGAGGAAAATGTTGTTTTGCAATGAACCTTGAATTAGACCTTATTTGTTTGTTCTGGGGATGAAGGGAAATCAGGACGACCATCGTGTCGTTTGCACATCATCTAGTGCAGGCTTTTTCAACCAGTGTGCCGTGGCACAGTAGTGTGACGCGACCATTTGCAAAGTGTGCCGCGGAGCCAGAGCCACTTTGTGCACCTTCAGAGTGAACTGTTGGCCCGGGCTCTTCTTAGAGGAGCAGTCGTGCTCTGGCCGTGACCTATGCCTTAAAGACGCGGCGGTGTGATATCCTAGGTCACGGCCGCCGCTTCTCACCAGCCAGCCCACCCGCCTGCATACACATCTTCCAGTACCCGCCTGCATACTACAGCTTTCCTTGTCCACCCACATCCACAGCTGCCCGACCGCCCACTGCTCAGTATACACAGCACTCCACCATGAACAACCCCCGCCACTGAGGGACAGGGAGGAGGACAGCTGACCGGTAGGCGTTAATATTTGTTGTTTTATTTCTCCTGTGGGGAACAATGGGATTTATGTGGGGAGAATAAGGATTTATGGGGGGAACAATGTGAATAATTCATGTGGGGAACAATAGGATTTATGTGGGGAGCAATGTTTTTCTGTGTAGTCCAATGTATGTGTGGATCTTTTTTTTTACTGTGAGGGCCAATGTGTGTTTTTTTTGCTTTTTTTCTGTGGGGAACTGATTGTGTGCCTTGGCAATTTAAAAATACTGTTCGGTGTGCTGCGAGTAAAAAACGGTTGAAAATCACTGATCTAGTGTGTACTAGGATAGAGTATTTGATGTTGTGAAATAAGTATGTGGACTTCACAATTGCTAATGTTGGGCATATATTGCTCAGTATAATAACGGGATATGATGTAGCAGCCTTTCCTGTTAAGCTCTGGCTAGGTCGTTGGTGGAGGAGACCTGAGCAGAGGGCCAGCGAATTAAAAAAAAAAAATGGTGCTTGCATATACATTTCTGGGTGGTGAACATACTGGGAGGAGGGAGCCTGAACTGCGCATCCTAGCTACCTATAATGGGATGTGCTACCTAGCTGAGACTTAGTAGTACAACATAGAAACAAGAAAGCAGATGCACCAAACAACCATTAGAATTATAATAAATTTAATTATACATCATATCTGAGGTTTTTGGTATAACATTGGCCAATATTATGAGCCTGCACACCATTCGTCAAGGTAACCTGATCGGGCAGGTCCCTAACACTATAGGGGTGAGCATGGATGATGCTATGTGGCGTAGTGCAGAAGCCTTATATTTATTGCAGGCACATTGCAGAAATCCTCTCTGTAGGGTCACAAAATCTCTCCCCTCACCTCTGCATTCTACTTTGGTTATGTCAGGAATCGGCGTTCAGTGGCATCTCACTTACCAACGCGCTGGTGTGCAGGCCTCTGGAGGTCACGGCCCCAGTCTGCGGCTACATGAATGCTCTGTCCGCGGGCACGGTGCCCATTGTCCTTGTGTACCCCTGAAGTCCATCTAGTGTGTACCCACCATCTGTGCAGCATGGGCGCTGCCATGACACTTGCGATCAGATGACCTACAAACACCTAATCCTGCGCTGTGTCTAGACACATGATTCCAGCATCCAATGCCTGCTGACCAAGGGGTATAAATCCAGAACATCAGCTCAGTATCATCGCCTTGAACAATGCATCACATCCAGTGTACAGCGTCTCCTGGCTCCAGTCTTCTGTCTCCAGTGACTTCCTTGCTCCAGTGTCTCCGTGGAACTACAGGCTACAGCCATCCAGTTCTGCTACAACTCCTTCCACAGTCAGCTTCCACCTCAGCATGCAGTAAGAGACTCTCTCCAGGTGCTGCTTTACCATTCTCACCTGTGTGTTGTTTATCTGCGTTCAGCACTGTGCTATTCCATCTGGCACTTAAAACAACCGGGTGGTCTTCAGGTTGCCGACTGTCGGGATCCCGGTGCACAGTATACCAGCGTCGGAATCCCGACAGCCGGCATACCGACAGTTTTTCTCCCTCGTGGGGGTCCACGACCCCCCTGGAGGGAGCATAAATAGCATGGCATGCGTAGCGCGCCACCGTGCCCACAGCGAGCACGCAAGGGGCTCATTAGCGCTCGCCACGCTGTCGGTATGCCGGCGGTCGGACTTCCAGGGCTGGTATGCTGGTCGCTGGGAGCCAGGCCGCCGGCATACCATACTACACCAAAAACAACCAACTTGCATTTTACAAACTGTCTCCTGCTTTGGCCTTGCTTGGCTTTGTGGACTTGTGTTTATATACAGACTGTGTGAATCTATTGCTGTTGGTTTCCAGACCAATCTCCGGAGTTACTATTGCCTGTGTTCACTGTCATCAGCTGCATTACTATCGTCTGCATATTTGATCCTGTTACCATCGACTTCCAAGTCGACCATCGATGTTTGCCATCGGCTTCCAGGCCGGTCATCACTGTTGTTTATCTCGCTGGTTTACAGGTCATCACCTGTTACTGTTGTTATACCTCTGTCAGCTTCTTTGCGCAAACCATCGGAATTGTTATTGTGCTTCAGTGACTGTCATACATCTGTGCTAAATAAATATCATTGCGCACATGCGCAGGAATCTTCTACAGCCTCCTGGTTTCCTCCACCGCACCACCACTGACCCACTATTGCCCCCTCCGGGAACAGACACAGTTGCAGACCTGACAGGTTGCAGTCTAGTTGCACAAGTCAGTGCTCCTTTATGTATGCTTGCCCTCCCCCCCCCCCCCTTTCCCAGCTTGCTTATGGACGTTCCCCCTCCTCTCTTCTTAACTATATTTGTGACCATATGTGTGGCCAGCTAGTAACAGCACCAGGACCCCTTGTACGGCACCATTTGTTATGCTACCTTGTTGATACAGTTAAACCACTTTTCCACTGCAGCAATAACCAGAGTTATTGCCAGATCTACACAAGTTGCGACTCAGTGTAAAAGGGTCTCTGGAAAATAACCCAGGTCTAGTACTCAAGTATCTTGCAGTCTAAAAAGGTGATCCAGGTCTCACGCTGAAAGCCTATGGTGAACAACTCAATGGAGCTTGGAGATGAACCCTGGGGCGCCGGAACATAACTACAGAGGGAAAGTGGAGTGCAGCTGTGCGGGTGTTGCCAGCAGTCCTGCGCCCGCAGTGCATATGCGTGTGTGCCAGGCACTACTGGTCCACCGCTAGTTACGACCCTGGGACTGAGGGAGCGGTGGAGACACTGATGGAAAAATAGGGATTTAGACACAGAAAGAGGTAAAGTGAGAGGTGAAGACACAGAGGATAAAAATAGGGACTGAGAGAGTGGGGTTGTGGGAGAGGTGGAGATACTCAGACCTGTAGGGACTCATAGAAAAAGAGGGATGAGGGAGACGTAGAGACACTGAAGGGAAAAGAGGGATTCAGAGAGAGTAGGGGAACTGAGGGAGAAGTTGAGACACAGTGCAGAAAAATAGGGACTGACAGAATGGGGTTGAGGGACAGGTGGACAAACTAAAAAAAAAAAAAAGGACAGAGAAAGCTGGCTGAGAGACACAGTAGAAAAATATGGACTGAGAGAAAATGAGCTGAAAGATTTAGAGGCACTGAGGAAAAATGGTGACACAAAGATGGCTGAGAGAGAGAGGTGGATACCCTGTGTGAAAAAAAAATAGGGACTATCAGGGGTTGGGGAAGAGTTGGAGACACAGTTGAAAAAATAGGGACTCAGAGAATGGGGGCAGAGACCAAGGTGAAGACACTGAGGAAAAAAGAAGGGATTAAGGGCCAGATGTACTAAGCCTTGAAAAGTGATAAATATCACGGTGATAAAGTACCAGCCAATCGGCTCCTAACTGTCATTTTTCAAACACAGCCAGTGACATGGTAGTTAGGAGCTGATTGGCTGGCAGTTTATCACTGTGAAATGTATCACTTTTCAGGCTTAGTACATCTCCCCCTAAGCGAGAGGGAGCTGAGGAAGAACAGGAGACATTAATTGTATGGAAAATACTTAGACGAAGAAGGCTGAAAGAGGTGGAAACAGTGGAAAAAACAGGGAGTAACAAAGAACAGGCTGACAGAGAGGTGGAGACAGGGTGGAAAATATAGGGATTTACAGAAAATGGAGCTGAGAGATTGAGAGACTAAGGTAAATAAACAGGATTTAGAGAGAAAGAGGGGACTAAAGGACACTGACAGCAGGGCCGAAACTAGGATTCTCGGCACCCGGGGCAAGGCAGTAATTTGGCGCCCCCAACCCCCCCCCCCCACCTCCCCCCGAAAAAAAATAAAATATATATATATAAATTAAAAATAAAAACCATTAATTAAAATATTTACATTTTAAAAAAAATGTAAAGTTTTAATAATTAAACGTTAATTGAAACATTTTTTTTTTTTAAAACATTAAAACTACACCACGCTGTAGTGCAACCTTATTCTCATCACACGGCACAGTAGTACCCCTCATTAGATTATGCAGCCCCACAGGGGAGAGATGGAGAAAGAGATGGGAGAGCAGAGAGAAACAGAGATGTGAGGGAGAGAGATGGAGGAGAGGGAGAGAGAGAGAGGGGTGAGAGAGAGATAAAGATTAGAGAGAAGAGACTGAGAGAGATAGGAGAGGGGGTTGAGGGAGAGATGAGGAGAGAGAGAGGGATGAGGGAGAGATAGGGAGAGAGGGGTGAGGGAGAGATAGGGAGAGAGGGTGAGGGAGAGATGGGAGTCACTGCTGTCACTATCAAAATGTTTCACATATATTCTTTAGACAGTTTCCAACTTTACCTATCACAGCTGTGGCTCTCCTTCTAATGTGCACTTCAAGCCTGTAGTGCTGTAAATGCATCTTGTGTAGATGTGTTCTTGGATTTCAATGGAGGCAGCCAGTAATGACAGGGCGCATATTCCTTTTATCATCAGCTGCCTACTGGCCATCTGCTCCTCCGCCCGCCGATACATCCTAAAAATCCAGCATTGTCACGGAGGGGAGGTGGTAGCTATTGCATCCAGCAGGGCATATGTTATCATCAGCTGCCTACTCTGGACTATACCAGGTTACCTGCAATCATTCACATACTGACACGCTGACCGCGGCCCACTCACACAACAGTGCTTCGCTGCCCTCACGATCGGCAGCACCAACACTTTACACTATCCGGCTACCTGCAATTGCATATTGTCACACTGACAACGGTCAGCACATTTAACAGTGCTCCACTGAACTTACAATCGGCGGCACTAACATCCCGTGTGGATGTTAGTGCCGCCGATTGTAAGTTCAGTGGAGCACTGTTAAATGTGCTGACCGTTACATGCACAGGGTGATAACAAGCGGTTCCTTAACCATTTATCCCGTGCAGCAAGAGATCATTACGTCTCAGTGAGTAACATTAATCGGCTGGTTTATTTTGCTCCAAGGAAACACTATTTAAATCCGGATACCTTTATGGTCACAAACGCTTATTACATCAGTTTACAGGACTTCCTTTTCATTTAAACTGTCTGATATGGAATTAATGTGAGAGATTAACCCTATCTTACAGAGACGGGTTCTCCTGCATTTCAGTGTCCCTTTCACTTAATAATACACTTTATGTGTGAATTATAAGGTATAATACCTCAGTTATATGCTCTGTGTAGTGTTGTGTTTTTTAATCAGTTTGTCATTGGTTTTATGTTAATAAATTGTGTTTTTATCAACATCATTGGTATTGTGCGCCTACTTGGTGATTTTGTTTTAGTTGTTTTACTTTCAGGAGGCCGGCTACCTCCTTACCAAGTGGCTGCCATTATCAGTGCTATATTTGCACGACCCTGTTCAGCGCCTAAAAACCTTTTTTTCGTTTGCTTAGCACGCCCCCCTTAGAGAGAGAGACAGTTAAGGAAGAGATACAGATACTGTGCAGGAGTTGGCGACACTCACCGGAGCGTGGAGCTGCTGCTGCTGGGGTCTGGATTCCATGGTGTGGGGATGAGGGCAGTGACTGGGGGAAGAAGGAGGTGGGTAATGAGCAGCTGCAGGATGCCTGTGTAATCAGGCAGTACCATCACGATGAGCCCATGACAGCAGAGGGAGAGGCGTAGCACACTCATGGGGCTGCTGGGCAGCCCCACTCATGTCACTGGGGCCGGAGCGGCGAGGTGCTGCTGGGGTCCGAATGCCGTGGTGCGGGTATATGCGACGACAGTGACTGGGGGCCTGGAGTGGGGAGATGATGGGGTCCGGAATGGATTCCATGGTGCAGGAACATGCAAGGGCATTGACGGGAGGAAGGAGGTGGGACCGGAGGCTGCTGCTGGGGTCTAATTCCATGGTGATCAACACTACGGGGCAGCACCGCTCATGTCACTGCTGGGCGTCCGCCATCATCGTGGTGCGGGTATGAGCGCTGTGTGCCAGGCACCACTGGCCCATCGCTAGGTACGGACATGATATGACTGGTGTCACATGTGTTAAACTATTTCATTGATAAGAAAGGTATTTCAACAGAATATGATTGCAATCATAAATAAAGAGGGAACTCCAGGTAGAGAGCATTTTGTACCTCCTGGAATGGGTTATGATGGGAGTTATGGCTTATGTATATTAAATTTAGGTTTAGGCTGTGGGTAAGGGAGGGTTGGGGCTATGCTACAGTGGAGGGAGGGTTACGTTTAGGCTTTGGGGAAGGGAGGGTTGGGGCTATGCTACAGTGGAGGGAGGGTTACGTTTAGGCTGTGGGGAAGGGAGGGTTAGGGTTATGCTACAGTGGAGGGAGGGTTACGTTTAGGCTGTGGGGAAGGAAAGGTTAGGGTTATGCTACAGTGGAGGGAGGGTTACGTTTTGGCTGTGGGGAAGGGAGGGTTAGAGTTATGCTACAGTGGAGGGAGGGTTACGTTTAGGCTTTGGGGAAGGAAGGGTTAGGGCTATGCTGCAGTGGAGGGAGGGTTACGTTTAGGCTTTGGGGAAGGAAGGGTTAGGGCTATGCTGCAGTGGAGGGAGGGTTACGTTTAGGCTGTGGGGAAGGAAGGGTTAGGGCTATGCTGCAGTGGAGGGAGGGTTACGTTTAGGCTGTGGGGAAGGGAGGGTTGGGGCTATGCTGCAGTGGAGGGAGGGTTACGTTTAGGCTTTGGGGAAGGAAGGGTTAGGGCTATGCTGCAGTGGAGGGAGGGTTACGTTTAGGCTGTGGGGAAGGGAGGGTTGGGCTATGCTGCAGTGGAGGGAGGGTTACGTTTAGGCTTTGGGGAAGGGAGGGTTAGGGTTATGCTACAGTGGAGGGAGGGTTACGTTTTGGCTGTGGGGAAGGGAGGGTTGGGGTTATGCTGCAGTGGAGGGAGGGTTACGTTTAGGCTGTGGGGAAGGGAGGGTTAGGGTTATGCTACAGTTGAGGGAGGGTTACGTTTAGGCTGTGGGGAAGGAAGGGTTAGGGCTATGCTGCAGTGGAGGGAGGGTTACGTTTAGGCTGTGGGGAAGGAAGGGTTAGGGCTATGCTGCAGTGGAGGGAGGGTTACGTTTAGGCTGTGGGGAAGGGAGGGTTGGGGCTATGCTGCAGTGGAGGGAGGGTTACGTTTAGGCTGTGGAGAAGGGAGGGTTAGGGTTATGCTACAGTGGAGGGAGGGTTACGTTTAGGCTTTGGGGAAGGGAGGGTTGGGGCTATGCTACAGTGGAGGGAGGGTTACGTTTAGGCTTTGGGGAAGGAAGGGTTAGGGCTATGCTGCAGTGGAGGGAGGGTTACGTTTAGGCTGTGGGGAAGGAAGGGTTAGGGCTATGCTGCAGTGGAGGGAGGGTTACGTTTAGGCTGTGGGGAAGGGAGGGTTGGGGCTATGCTGCAGTGGAGGGAGGGTTACGTTTAGGCTTTGGGGAAGGAAGGGTTAGGGCTATGCTGCAGTGGAGGGAGGGTTACGTTTAGGCTGTGGGGAAGGAAGGGTTAGGGCTATGCTGCAGTGGAGGGAGGGTTACGTTTTGGCTGTGGGGAAGGGAGGGTTAGGGCTATGTTGCAGTGGAGGGAGGGTTACGTTTAGGCTGTGGGGAAGGAAGGGTTAGGGCTATGCTGCAGTGGAGGGAGGGTTACGTTTTGGCTGTGGGGAAGGAAGAGTTAGGGCTATGCTGCAGTGGAGGGAGGGTTACGTTTAGGCTTTGGGGAAGGAAGGGTTAGGGCTATGCTGCAGTGAAGGGAGGGTTACGTTTAGGCTGTGGAGAAGGGAGGGTTAGGGTTATGCTGCAGTGTAGGGAGGGTTACTTTCAGGCTGTGGGAAGGGGGGTTAGGTTTTGCACCACTGGGCAGGGTTTGGGTTAGGCTGGGGGGGTGTGTGTTAAGTTTAGGCTGCAGGGAGGAAGGGTTGGGGGCATTGGAGTAAGGTAAGTATACTTAACATCCCTAATTAGGATTCTAAGCATCGGAATGCCACGGTCGGTCTTCTGACCGCCATCATCCCAACCACCAGCATTTCCTACCCAACGCGTATATATATGCGTACTTGTGCATGTCTGCCTGTGCCCCATTTGGCTGAACATAGCCTTCATCAGGCTACCCCTTCTCTTCTGCCTATAACCAGTTGTACGGAACTGCAAGTACCAGACTCGCACAAGTCTGAAATCGCACATACTGTATTTGTGCGTTCATTTAGTGAGAAAACGGGTCCCAATACTCATTCTGCATCAATCCCACTGTGCCTGGGGCAGCGCAACAATAAATACAGCCCAGCACTGATCGGTCAGTTAGCAGTGAGTCCATGAATATTTCAGAGACCCACTTTGAGCATCTCTTTAAATAAACCATCAGGGAACACAAATGACTTATAAAGCCTGAACGCGGACGGTGAGATCAATATCATATGTCATTGCTCATGACATAACATGCTATGCAGTGATTAGGGCTGACAGCAATCTATGCCCCCTCCTCTTACTCCCAGTCAATCACTATCAATCCTGATTTACCATTTTTGTGTATCATTCATTTACTGGCATATAATCCTCTTTGGAAACAGGTGATTTTGTCTGATTGTCTTATTACATGATAAACTGCTAAGCCAATGTTTATTTATTTTTTATTATTAGTTTTGCTCAAAGTTTATACAGTTCCTTTAAAACATTGTTGATTAAAACAACTTATTTTGTATGGTCACATACAAGCAGGGGAGACTGATTGTAACAAGCATCTCAGACAATAGTCAAACACACCTTGAAAACATAGAAAATGGACCTAATTTAGAGTGAGATGTATAAAAGGTATTATTACGGTAAATCCTCCAAAAACTACAGTTTTAAGAGGTTTACCGCATCACTTATGTATCCCGCTTAAAGATCCTACACATTTAACGATCCGCCGCCGAGCTGCCCTACGGCGGATACGGCCGACGGGCGACCTGGAGGCGGGGGGGCAGTGACGGGGGGAGTTAAGTTCCTTCACTCCCCCCGTCACCCGGCTCCATAGAAGTGCAAGCAAATATGGACGAGATTGTCCATATTGGTCTGCATGCACAGCTGACGGGGCACCAGCGATGAAAGAGTGCGGGGCCACGCATCGTTCATTGCTGGAGCCTCCACACTCAAAGATATGAACGGTATCTCGTTCATTAATGAACAAGATTGTTCATATCTTTCATTTAGATCGACCAGTGTGTAGGGCCTATTAGATATTGTTAGGGTCCCGAAAAGATCAGGGCCTGTAGGTTTCTATCAGGCTGGGATCGCAATTCTTGTGACACATTTCTCTCCTCCACCCTTACCTTCTTCCATACCTTTTAGCAGTCTTGCCATGTAGGTTTTGGTATCAAAGCTCTGAAGAGAGAGAGAGTGTAACAGAGCTTTCAACTAGGCAGCACGGTTGGCGTAAAGGTTGGCCTCACAGCACTGAGGCCTTGGGTTGGATCCCCCCCACAGCCCTAACTGTGTGGAGTTTATATGTTCTCCCCATGCATGGGTTTCCTATGGGTACTACGGTTTCCTCCCGCAATCCAAAAATATACTGGTAGGTTAATTGGTTCCTGACAAAAATGATCCCTAGTTTATATGTGTGCATTGATATGGCAAGGAACATAGGGGGTCATTCCGACCTGATCGCATGCTGCGCTTCGTCGCAGTGAAGAAAGCAGTCGCAGCAGCGACCGCATGAAGATTGACAGGAGGAAGGCGTTCCGGGGCGTCAACTAACTGTTTTGTGGGAGTGGTGCGGCAAACGCAGGCATGTCCAGGCGTTTGGGGGGTGAATGTCTGACGTAAATTCCAGGACCTTCAGCGTTGGATTCATCGCACAGGGTAAGTAACTCTTACCCTGGTCTAGTTCTGCACAAAACTTTTTTTGCATAGCAGGGCTGCACAAGCGATCGCAGCCTTGCTATGCAAAAAAACACTCTCCCATAGGTGGCGTCTAGTTGATCGCACGGGCTGCAAAAAGTTGCAGCGTGCGATCAACTCGGAATGACCACCATAAATTGTAAGCTCCACAGGGGCAGGGACTGATGTGAATGGTCAAATATTATGTGTGCGCTATATAAGTAACTGGTAATAAATAATAAATAAAATAACTGATTGATCTTATCGTATGCAAACTTGCCCTGAAGGAGTAGTAGTAGAGGAAGCTTTGTGGCGCCATCTTACACATATATACTAATAGATTAATAAATCAGAGGTACTTGCACGTCCCTGGTATGCTGCTATTTAGCATTGAGGTCTACCATGCAATCGCGGAACTACATACACACTAGATATGTGTGCAGACCATTGGTGTTTCTATCATGGGTGTAATGTTTGTGGTGCACACAGGCCTCTGAGTCCATGGGGTCCTACACCACTCACACTGCAACCATGTTGTTTTAATACTTACCTTTCCGGAGTCCCGCAATGGGTGCTGCAGCTGCAGCAGCCATGTCAAAAATCACTGCCAAAATGGCCTCCGTGCATGCGCAGTAGGTAATCAGTCTCTGGACCATGGCGGGTGCCATGTTTCTGGAGACGTACACATGTGCAGTAGACTCCTGCACAATGCCAGAGCCAAGTGCGCCGTGGAGAAGAGAGGGCCCACCCAGAGTCTTCACATGGGTGCCCTCCTCTCTTAAAATGCCCCTGCACTAACCCCCATGTTTTGGTCTGGGATCTCTATTAACTTAATGTGTTGGTTTTAGTTTTGGTTTTGCAAAAACCACCCTCACGTGTTATGGTTTTGTATCTGTATTTTATTGTATTTTTTAATTGATTAAACCTGCTAAAATCACATAAATTGGGCCTGTTTTTGTTCCTACAGTATTATTAACTTCAATAACATTCATTTCCAGTCAATTTTGGCCACCTCACAGCTCACAATATTGTTTTCATCCAGTTCGGGCCAAAAAGTTGCACAGAGCTAGCTGGCTGAGTAAGCTAAGTGACAGCAGTGGGCGGCGCGCACACACACACACACACGTGGCAGGTCAGCTTCTAATATGGCACATCTGGGTAACAGAATAGTAGTGCAGTGGCAGACAGGATGGTAGTTACATAAACGCCACGACCCCACAGAAAGTAACTAAGAATGTTTTCATTAATCAAGAACTAGACCAGAGGCCCAAGGGAGGTGCAGCGAAATGGAGGCAATAAAAGAAGAATGAACAAATGATTGACTGATTCATTGATTGATTAAACATGAATGTCATGTATGTGTGTGTCCATGTGGTAGGCAACTGTATGGTCCACTAGGGCAGAGACTGATGTGAATGACTAAGTATTCTCTGTGAGGCCTACCGGCACAATGACAGAAAAGCAGTAAAAGAAAACAAAAATTATTGATCAATTGATTAATTAAAATTAACATTTGTGAGGCTGTTCTGCAAGAAAAAAAGGCCATAAAATACAAGAATGATTGGATTAATTGATTGATTGATTAAAATTAACATTTCTTGTTACAAATTACTTAGTAATGTTGGAGAAATAACCAATAAAAATGTTTGTCTTTGCAAAATAGACTGTCACCAATGCCCCCAAAAATACAACCCATAAATGAAAAGAAAAGTGGTGCAAGATGGTCCTTGGGCCCTCCCACCCACTTTATGTTGGATATTAAAAAGGACATGCACAGATTAACAAACCTAAAGTACGCACACTCCCGCTACAGCCGCCGGTTACCTCTGTAAAAGCTATGGGTTGCTGAAGCTTAGGGTCCCACTACCCTCACTGTTAGATCTGCGCTGGCTTCCCTGTGCATAATAGGTGGTGAGAGCAATCACTCCCTGCTACCTCCCACGGCTCTCTCCCTGATACTGTACGTTCCCTCTACAGTACGATGTGCCGTGACATTCAGGCAAAGATATGTATATGTTACGTCAACAAAGGTGCTTATATATTATGTGAACAAAGGGGTAGTGACGTACAGCACACACAGCTTGTGTAAAAAAAAGCAATTTGTAAAAAAAAATGACAACTAAAGTGTCATGACTGTAGTTTTGTGAACCCAGCGTATATGTGAAGTCCTTGCGGGTAACTGGAGGACTGTGTGTATATTGGCTGGTCTGTGGGAATCAGTGAGATGAAGAGCTCAAGGAAGACTATGGACGATGAAGTAGTACAAAAATAGGATTTTAATAACCCGCTGGTAAAACCTTTTCTCATAGTCCGTAGAGGATGCTGGGGTCCATTTTAGTACCATGGGGTACAGACGGTTCCGCAGGAGCCTTCGGCACTTTAAGACTTTTTAACAGTGTGAACTGGCTCCTCCCTCTATGCCCCTCCTCCAGACCTCAGTATAGGAACTGTGCCCGAGGAGACGTACATATTCGAGAGGGGAATTACTAATAAACTTGTGGCGAGATTCACACCAGCTCACACCATACACAAAAAACATGTCGGCTAACATGGCCTTTAACATAACTCATGCCAACCAGCATGTATAACGCAACAGCAACAGCTGTTAACATCTAAACACATGTGTGCAAAAAGATAAACGTAATCAGCAGGAAAAATGAGCACTGGGCGGGCGCCCAGCATCCTCTACGGACTACGAGAAAGGATTTACCGGCAGGTAATTAAAATCCGATTTTCTCTTATGTCCTAGAGGATGCTGGGGTCCATTTTAGTACCATGGGGATGTACCAAAGCTCCCAGTACGGTCGGGAAAGTGCTAATGTTCCTGCAGAACTGACTGACCAAATTCAAGGTCGTCAGCAGCCAAGGTGTCAAACTTATACATTTTAGCAAACGTGTTTACACCTGACCAGGTAGCTGCTCGGCAAATTTGCAATGCCGAAACACCCCGGCAGCCGCCCAGGTTGAACCCACTTTCCTTGTAGAGTGGGCTTTTACTGAAGTCGGTACTGACAATCCTGCCGTGGAATGAGCGTGCTGAATGGTACCTCTGATCCAGCGCACAATAGTTTGCTTAGAAGCAGGACACCCAATCTTGTTGGGGTCATAAAGGTCAAACAAAGATTCTGTTTTCCGAGCCGTTCTAGCAACATAAGTCCTCAACACTCTGATGACATCCAAGGACTTTGAAACGGCTGAGGTGTCAGAAGCCACTGGCACCACCACTGGTTGGTTGGTTGATACGGAAAGAAGAGACAACCTTCGGAAGAAAGTGCTGACGAGTTCTCAGTTCAGCCCTATCTTCATGAAATATTAAATAAGGACTCCTTGTGTGACAAAGCTCCTAACTCAGACACACGTCTGCCTGAAGCCAAGGCCAACAGCATGACCACTTTCCAAGTGAGAAACTTTAACTCCACCTCTTGCAGAGGCTCAAACCAATCCGATTTAAGGAACTGCAGCACCACGTTAAGATCCCATGGCGCCGCAGGAGGCACAAAGGGAGGTTGGATTCGCAGAACCCCCTTCACAAACGTCTAGACCTCAGGAAGGGAAACCAACTGTTTCTGAAAGAAAATGGACAAGGCCGAAATTTGGACCTTGATAGACCCTAATCTCAACCAGCATCCACACCCGCCTGTAGAAATAGGAGAAGTCGTCCTAATTGAAACTCCACCGCAGGAGACTTCTTGGATTCACACCAAGATACATATTTTCTCAAATACGATGGTAATGTTTGGACGTTACCCCTTTCCTGGCCAGAATAAGTGTGGGAACGACTTCAGTGGGAATACCCTTACGGGCTAGGATCTGGCGCTCAACAGCCATGCCGTCAAATGCAGCCGCTGTAAGTCCTGATAAACTAAAGGCCCCTGCTGAAGCAGGTCCTCGCGAAGAGGAAGAGGCCGAGGATCTTCTTGTAGTAACTCTTGAAGATCTGGATACCAAGCCCTCCTTGGCCAGTCTGGAGCAATGAGAATTGCTTGAACCCTTGTTCTTCTGATGATCTTGAGAACTTTTGGTATTAGTGGAAGTGGAGGGAACAGATACACCGACTGGAACACCCACTGGGTCACCAGTGCATCTACTGCTATAGCTTGTGGGTCTCTTGACCTGAAACAATATTTCTGAAGCTTTTTCTTGAGACCTGATGCCATCTACTTGAGGAACGCCCCAACGACTTGCTACCTCTGCACAGACCTCTGGGTGGAGGCCCCATTCTCCTGGATGGAGATCGTCCCTGCTGAGGAAGTCTGCTTCCCAGTTGTCCACTGCCGGAATGAAAATTGCAGACAGAGCTTTTGCATGTCTCTCTGCCCAGAGGAGTATTTTTGTCACCTCTGCCATTGCCGCTCTGCTTTTTGTTCCGCCTTGACGGTTTATGTAAGCTACTGCCGTTACATTGATCTGTATGGGACGACCTTGAAGAAGGTGTGCCGCTTGATGAAGGCTGTTGTACAGTTGTACACAGCTCTCAATCCCAGAATGGTTATGTGAAGGAGTACTTCTTGACTTGACCATCTTCCTTGGAAGCTTTATCCTTGCGTGACTGCTCCCCAACCTCGGAGGCTTGCATCTGTGGTCACCAGGATCCAAGTCTGAATCCCAAACCTGCGTCCCTCCAGGAGGCGAGAAGCCACCACAGGAGTGAAATTCTGGCTTTCGTCAACTAGGATTATCCTCTGATGCATGTGGAGATGCGATCCGGACCACTAGTCCAGTAGGTCCTACTGGAACACTGTGGCATGGAATCGGCCATATTTTCTGGATTTCCAGAGCCTTTTACACCGTTAGAAATACTTTCTGTACTCCGGCATCCAGTATCATTCCCAGAAATGATACCCTCATTGTCGGTTCCAATTGTGATTTTGGAAGGTTGATGATCCAACCGTGCCGTTGAAGCACCGTCAGGGACAGTGCACTGTTCTGCACTAACGTCTCCCTGGAACTCGCTTTTATCAGAAGATCGTCCAGGTAAAGAATTAAATTGACTCCTTTCTTGCAAAGGAGAATCATCATCTCCGCCATTACCTTGGCGAATATCCTCGGAGCCGTGGGGAGCCCGAAAGGCAATGTCTGGAACTGGTAGTGGCAGTTCAGAACTGCAAACCTCAGATATGTCTGTGGAAGGTAAAAGGGAACATGCAAATAAGCATCCTTGATGTCCACCTACACTGTAATTTCCTTCTCCTCCAAACTGGAGATTACTGCTCTCAGGGACTCCATTGCGAATTTGAACCTTTTCAGGTAAAGATTCAACGATTTTAGGTTTAAAATCGGTTTGACTGAGCCGTCCGGCTTCGGCACTACAAACAGGCTTGAATAAACCCTGTTTTCTGTTGATGTACAAGGACTAAGGAAAATCCTTTGTCTCGACATACTGTAATTTCTGTATTGCGTCCAGCACTGTTGTTCTGTCCTGAACAGAAACTGGTAAGGCTGATTTGAAAAATCGGCATTGGGAAAGAGTTTGAAATTCCTACTTGTAACCTTGAGTCTGTAATATACAAGGATCTAGATCTGAGTAAACCCAGATCTGGCTTAAGAATAGTGGACGGGCCCTCACCCGATCTTACTCCCGCAGGGGAGCCCCAGCGTCATGCTGTGGTTTTATCAGAAGCAGCTGTGGCTTCTGCTCTTGGGAACCTGATGGTGTTGTAGGTTTCCTACCTCTTCCCCGCCCCCGTCCTGCGAAGAAAGGGGTACCTTATGCTTTCTTTGTTGGGCCGAAAGGAGTGCATCGTATGAGTATGATATCCTTTCCTAGCCGAAGCAGCTGCAGAAGGCAGAAATTCTGATTTTCCCGATGTAGTCGTTGAAATCATGGCATCCAGCTTGTCTCCAAAGGGGGCCCCACCATTATAAGGGAACTCCTCAATATTTCTCTTTGATACCGCATCAGCATTCCATTGGCGGATCCATAGAGCCCTGCGGCTGAAATCGCCATAGCGGAGAATCTTGAACCAATCACAACAACATCCCTCATAGCCTCAATTAAGTAACCTGCAGTATTTTATAACATGACCGGGAGTTAGGACCAGGTCATCCTTATCAACTGTGTCTATATTAACTAGCAAGTTGTCTGACCATTTTTCTACAGCATTGGACAGAAAATAGGTGAATAAGATAAATGGCGCCCTTCTAAATAAACCACAGAAGATGAACAAATAATAAGAACTCTCAAAACATATCAAGGAATGCTTAAACGATATACATTCCTGTTAGTATCTTGAGTCTTCAGCATATAATGGGTCAATCCCTCCGTATTTCAGGCGATATTCCTCCTTTTGTCTTAGTTCCTCTCCGGGTGACCATAAAGTAGAAGAAATAACAGCAAGATAGTATAGCACCGTTTTTCAATTTTCCATAGACAGACAAACGAAAATTAATTAAAATCGTATAGATTAAAAGTAGACACACAAGTGGCAAGAATAAATCCCAGTGATAAATGGTGATGTAATTACCGGACATAAAGATAACCTAGCAAGTTCTCAAAATCGCATAGATGTTGTAGCGATCCTAGGCAGCCTCCCGGGTTTTCAGCTCCCTGGATCCGGTAGTCACTTTCACCAAAAATCGTCTGAGTGGATCCTTGCGCTGCCCCAACGCGTTTCAGGTCTATTCCAGACCCTTTTTCAAGGTAAGTGTGTCATCACTGAAAGAACCAACTTATTTATCCAAGGGTCCACCAATACAAAAGAACATCCAATTTACTAAATAGCAGCACCTGCTCAGAAATGGCTGCCCCCATATCAGATCACGTGACAGATACATGGGAGTATATGATTGGACATAAAAGATGGTCTCTAGGGTTACTATCAACAATAACATGGTGGCAGCCATTTCTGAACAGGTGCTGCTATTTAGTAAATATATAAATGGATTTTTAAATTTTCTCTAATTTACGGTCAGCAGGATCCTTTAATGAAGCTGACCCTGGGGCAGGCAACATGATTTTCTTAGACAGTCTAGTAACTAAGGTGTCTACCATAGGGGGTGATTCCCATTTGTGCCTATCGTCCTCAGGGAAAGGGTACACTACACATATCCTTCTAGGAATAGTAGATTTCTTTCTGGGTTTGCCCAGAGGATTTTTTTAAAGCATGCATTCAAGTCCTTTGAAAAAGGAAAAGTCACCACCTGCTGTTTATTTAATTTACATTACAATAATCTTTTCTTGCAGGTACTGGTGTGGTATCTAAACTCCAACACCTCTTTCATAGCGACTATCATACATTGAATGCTTATGGCTAATTTGGGGCTACCCCTCTCAAATCCCCAGTGTCGACCTCAGTGTCGGAATCTGTGTCAGTGTCCCCTTGTATGAACTCATACTTGCCTACCCTCCCGGAATGGCTGGGAGGCTCCCAAAAATCGGGTGACCCTCCCGGCCCCCCGGAAAGGTGGGCAAGCCTCCCGCTTTCCCCCTCGGCCGCCCGCAGCAGAGAACAAGTGGGCGGCCCGAGGGGGTCCGATGACGCGATTCGCGCTGAATCGCGTCATTGTAGCTCTGCCCCCCGCTATGCAGTGCCTCGTTTCTCGGCACAGCACAGCGGGGGGTGGAGTCACGATGACGCGACCCTGATGCAACGCACCCGGACCGCCCATCCTGCTGCCGGCCATGCCCCGAACCACCCATCCTGCTGCCGGCCACGCCCCCATGCACCTACAACGCTGCCTCCTCCAGGAGGAGGAGGCAGCAAAGTAGGTAAGTATGTATGAACTGCGTCAGAGACCTGTTCTGGGAACTGGAGGGGTCCCGAGTGGATGACGTGGAATGATCAGCAATGCCTCCTCCACAGACTGTCTGTTGTACCTTTGCAAGCTTTGACAATTTACTTTGCAACTTTCTCACCCACACTGGCTCCTTCTGAGGGGGAAGGGCCATCTCATTACCCTCTTGTGTATTCAAAACGGTTTCCTCTGGGGAAGAGCTCTCTCCTGACATGTTACACACGTGTACACACACACACACACACACACACACACACTATCACACACTATCACACACTATCACACAGGGGAGCTATCGGGGACAGACTCACACTAATGTCTGTCAGAGAAAACACAAAGGGATTCGCCAGTCCACACACTACACTCATATGTAAACTGTATAAGTACTACACAATTACCGCGCTATTTCAATGTTATGTCCGCAGACCTAATGTAATAAACACTCCTTTCGCCTTCTATAACACCCTGGTACCTGTATCAGCATTGTCATGAGGAGAAACATCATTCAGGAGCTTCACACTGGCTTTTCTGTAGGAGAAAATGGGCGCCAAGTGAGTGTTCTGGCAAGTCTGAGGAGAAATCCCGCAGTCCTGTTATGGAGCGATTCAGCCTCAGTAATGTAATATTTATACTGGCCGGAGATTTATTACACCAGCGGCTTACATGTGTGTACTTTTTTAGCCAGTGAGAGTAAGGTTTCTTCCATGCCGCTCAGAGCGCGTCCCCCCCGCACCCCCTGCACCCTTGTGCTGAGGAGACATGGCGCGCAGCTTCCCGCCGCTGCGCTGGTACCTTTATACCGCTACAATGACTGGAGGATCCCCTCTCTGCAGGCCTCTGGTAAATACTCACCAGCCTTCTGACTTCTGGCTCTGTTAGGGGGTGGCGGCAGTGCTGTGGGAGTGAGCAGCAGCCAGGCAAGGGCTGTGTTCAGTACCCTTCAGGAGCTAATGGTGTCCTGTCAGCGGAAGCATAGCCTTTGAACTAATTGAGAAGTTGGTTCCTACTTCCCCCCTAAGTCCCACGAAGCAGGGAAGCTGTTGCCAGCAGCTTCCCTGTAAAATAAAAAACCTAACAAAGTATTTTCCAGCAGAACTCTGTAGAGCTCCACTGGTGTGCATCCAGTCTCCCGGGCACATTTTCTAAACTGAGGTCTGGAGGAGGGGCATAGAGGGAGTTGCCAGTTCACACTGTTAAAAAGCCTTAAAGTGTCGAAGACTCCTGTGGAACCATCTATACCCCATGGTACTAAAATGGACCCCAGCATCCTCTAGGACAGGCATTCCCAACCACGGTCCTCAAGGCACACTAACAGTCCTGGTTTTAGTAATATCCAGGCTTGAACACAGGTGACGTAATTAGTAGCTCAGTTATGTTGATTTAACCATCTGTGCTGAAGCCTGGATATCACAAAAACCTGCACTGTTGGTGTGCCTTGAGGACCGCGGTTGGGAATGCCTGCTCTAGGACGTAAGAGACAAGTAAGATTTAATGGAGTAACAATAATTCACAGAGGCTGATGTTACCCTAATGACTGAACTGAAGAATGGAGTTAATAATAGTAAAAATAAGATTTTACTCACCGGTAAATCTATTTCTCGTAGTCCGTAGTGGATGCTGGGAACTCCGTAAGGACCATGGGGAATAGATGGGCTCCGCAGGAGACTGGGCACTCTAAAAGAAAGATTAGGTACTATCTGGTGTGCACTGGCTCCTCCCACTATGACCCTCCTCCAGACCTCAGTTAGGATACTGTGCCCGGAAGAGCTGACACAATAAGGAAGGATTTTGAATCCCGGGTAAGACTCATACCAGCCACACCAATCACACCGTATAACTCGTGATACTACACCCAGTTAACAGTATGATAACAACTGAGCCTCTCAACAGATGGCTCAACAATAACCCTTAGTTAGGCAATAACTACATACAAGTATTGCAGACAATCCGCACTTGGGATGGGCGCCCAGCATCCACTACGGACTACGAGAAATAGATTTACCGGTGAGTAAAATCTTATTTTCTCTGACGTCCTAGTGGATGCTGGGAACTCCGTAAGGACCATGGGGATTATACCAAAGCTCCCAAACGGGCGGGAGAGTGCGGATGACTCTGCAGCACCGAATGAGAGAACTCAAGGTCCTCCTCAGCCAGGGTATCAATTTTGTAGAATTTAGCAAACGTGTTTGCCCCTGACCAAGTTGCAGCTCGGCAAAATTGTAAAGCCGAGACCCTTCGGGCAGCCGCCCAAGATGAGCCCACTTTCCTCGTGGAATGGGCTTTTACTGATTTAGGATGCGGCAATCCAGCCGCAGAATGCTCCAGCTGAATTGTGCTACAAATTCAGCGAGCAATAGTCTGCTTAGAAGCAGGAGCACCTATTTTGTTGGGTGCCTACAGGATAAAAAGCGAGTCAGTTTTCCTGACTCCAGCCGTCCTGGAAATATAAATTTTTAAGGCCCTGACTACGTCCAGTAACTTGGAATCTTCCAAGTCCCTAGTAGCCGCAGGCACTACAATAGGTTGGTTCAAGTGAAAAGCTGATACCACCTTAGGGAGAAACTGGGGACGAGTCCTCAATTCTGCCCTATCCATATGGAAAATCAGATAAGGGCTTTTACATGACAAAGCCGCCAATTCTGACACACGCCTGGCCGAAGCCAAGGCCAATAACATGACCACTTTCCACGTGAGATATTTCAAATCCACAGTTTTAAGTGGCTCAAACCAATGTGATTTTAAGAAACTCAACACCACGTTGAGATCCCAAGGTGCCACAGGAGGCACAAAAGGGGGCTGAATATGTAGCACTCCCTTTACAAATGTCTGAACTCCAGACAGTGAAGCCAGTTCTTTCTGGAAGAAAATCGACAGAGCCGAAATCTGGACCTTAATGGAACCCAATTTTAGGCCCATAGTCACCCCTGACTGTAGGAAGTGCAGAAAACGACCCAGCTGAAATTCCTCTGTTGGGGCCTTCCTGGCCTCACACCACGCAACATATTTTCACCAAATACGGTGATAATGGTTTGCGGTTACTTCTTTCCTGGCTTTTATCAGCGTAGGAATGACTTCTTCCGGAATGCCCTTTTCCTTTAGGATCCGGAATTCAACCGCCATGCCGTCAAACGCAGCCACGGTAAGTCTTGGAACAGACAGGGCCCCTGCTGTAGCAGATCCTGTCTGAGCGGTAGAGGCCATGGGTCCTCTGATATAATTTCTTGAAGTTCTGGGTACCAAGCTCTTCTTGGCCCATCCGGAATCACGAGTATCGTTCTTACTCCTCGTTTTCTTATTATTCTCAGTACCTTTGGTATGAGAGGCAGAGGAGGGAATACATAAACCGACTGGTACACCCACGGTGTCACTAGAGCGTCCACAGCTATTGCCTGAGGGTCCCTTGACCTGGCACAATATCTAGTTTTTTGTTTAGGCGGGACGCCATCATGTCCACCTGTGGCCTTTCCCAACGGTTTACCAACAGTTGGAAGACTTCTGGATGAAGTCCCCACTCTCCCGGGTGTAGGTCGTGTCTGCTGAGGAAGTCTGCTTCCCAGTTGTCCACTCCCGGAATGAACACTGCTGACAGTGCTAAGACGTGATTTTCCGCCCATCGGAGAATCCTTGTGGCTTCTGCCATCGCCATCTTGCTTCTTGTGCCGCCCTGTCGGTTTACATGGGCGACTGCCGTGATGTTGTCTGATTGGATCAGTACCGGCTGGTTTTGAAGCAGAGGCCTTGCCAGACTTAGGGCATTGTAAATGGCCCTCAGTTCCAGAATATTTATGTGTAGGGAAGACTCCTGACTTGACCAAAGTCCTTGGAAATTTCTTCCCTGTGTGACTGCCCCCCAGCCTCGAAGGCTGGCATCTGTGGTTACCAGGACCCAGTCCTGTATGCCGAATCTGCGGCCCTCTTGAAGATGAGCACTCTGCAGCCACCACAGTAGAGATACCCTGGTCCTTGGAGACAGGGTTATCAGCCGATGCATCTGAAGATGCGATCCCGACCACTTGTCCAAGAGGTCCCACTGAAAGGTTCTTGCATGGAACCTGCCGAATGGAATTTTGCTTCGTAAGAAGCTACCATTTTTCCCAGGACTCGTGTGCAGTGATGCACCGATACCTGTTTCGGTTTCAGGAGGTCTCTGACTAGAGATGACAGCTCCTTGGCTTTCTCCTGCGGGAGAAACACTTTTTTCTGTTCTGTGTCCAGAACCATCCCCAGGAACAGTAGGCGTGTGGTAGGAACCAGCTGTGACTTTGGAATGTATAGAATCCATCCGTGCTGTTGTAGCACTTCCCGAGATAGTGCTACTCCGACCAACAACTGCTCCTTGGACCTCGCCTTTATAAGGAGATCGTCCAAGTACGGGATAATTAAAACTCCCTTTTTTCGAAGGAGTATCATCATTTCTGCCATTACCTTGGTAAAGACCCTCGGTGCCGTGGACAGTCCAAACGGCAGTGTTTGGAATTGGTAATGGCAATCCTGTACCACAAATCTGAGGTACTCCTGGCGAGGATGGTAAATGGGGACATGTAGGTAAGCATCCTTGATGTCCAGGGATACCATGTAATCCCCCTCTTCCAGGCTTGCAATAACCGCCCTGAGCGATTCCATCTTGAACTTGAATTTTTTTATGTATGTGTTCAAGGATTTCAAATTTAAAATGGGTCTCACCGAACCGTCCGGTTTCGGTACCACAAACAGTGTGGAATAGTAACCCCGTCCTTGTTGAAGTAGGGGCACCTTGACTATCACCTGCTGGGAATACAGCTTGTGAATTGCCTCTAGCACAGCCTCCCTGCCTGAGGGAGTTGTCGGCAAGGCAGATTTGAGGAAACGGCGGGGGGGAGACGCCTCGAATTCCAGCTTGCACCCCTGAGATACTACTTGAAGGATCCATGGATCCACCTGTGAGCGAGCCCACTGATCGCTGAAATTTTTGAGGCGGCCCCCCACCGTACCTGGCTACGCCTGTGGAGCCCCCGCGTCATGCGGTGGACTCAGAGGAAGCGGGGGAAGAATTTTGATTCTGGGAACTGGCTGACTGGTGCAGCTTTTTCCCTCTTCCCTCGTCTCTGTGCAGAAAGGAAGCGCCTTTGACCCGCTTGCTTTTCTGAAGCCGAAAGGACTGTACCTGATAATACAGTGCTTTCTTAGGCTGTGAGGAAACCTGAGGTAAAAATTTTTCTTCCCAGCTGTTGCTGTGGATACGAGGTCCCAGAGACCATCCCCAAACAATTCCTCACCCTTATAAGGCTCTATGTGCCTTTTAAAGTCAGCATCACCTGTCCAGTGTCGGGTCTCTAATACCCTCCTGACAGAATGGACATTGCATTAATTCTGGATGCCAGCCGGCAAAATATCCCTCTGTGCATCCCTCATATATAAGACGACGTCTTATGTTCGCAAAATAGTATCCCTGTTTGACAGGGTTACAGACCACGCTGCAGCAGCACTATCTGCAGGTCTCAGTCTAGTACCTGAGTGTGTAAATACAGACTTCAGGATAGCCTCCTGCTTTTTATCAGCAGGTACCTTCAAAGTGGCCGTATCCTAAGACGGCAGTGCCACCTTTTTTGACAAACGTGTGAGCGCCTTATCCACCCTAGGGGATATCTCCCAGCGTAACTTATCCTCTGGCGGGAAAGGGTACGCCATCAGTAACTTTTTAGAAATTACCAGTTTCTTATCGGGGGAACCCACGCTTTTTCACACTTCATTCACTCATTTGATGGGGGAACAAAACACTGCCTGCTTTTTCTCCCCAAACATAAAACCCTTTTTTAGTGGTACTTGGGTTAATGTCAGAAATGTGTAACACATTTTTTATTGCCGGGATCATGTAACGGATGTTCCTAGTGGATTGTGTATATGTCTCAACCTCGTCGACACTGGAGTCAGACTCCATGTCGACATCTGTGTCTGCCATCTGAGGGAGCGGGCGTTTTTGAGCCCCTGATGGCCTTTGAGACGCCTGGGCAGGCGCGGGCTGAGAAGCCGGCTGTCCCATAGCTGTTACGTCATCCAGCCTTTTATGTAAGGAGTTGACACTGTCGGTTTATACCTTCCACCTATCCATCCACTCTGGTGTCGGCCCCACAGGGGGCGACATCACATTTATCAGCATCTGCTCTGCCATCACATAAGCCTCCTCATCAAACGTGTCGACACAGCCGTACCGACACACCGCACACACACACAGGGAATGCTCTGACTGAGGACAGGACCCCACACAGCCCTCTGGGGAGACAGAGAGAGGGTATGCCAGCACACACCAGAGCGCTATATAATTTTGGGATTAACACTATATTGAGTGAATTTTTCCCAATAGCTGCTTGTATATACAATATTGCGCCTAAATTTTGTGCCCCCCCTCTCTTTTTAACCCTTTGAGCCTGAAAACTACAGGGGAGCTGTCTTCCAGCTGCACTGTGAAGAGAAAATGGCGCCAGTGTGCTGAGGGAGAAGCCCCGCCCCTTTTTCAACTGACTTTCTCCCGCTTTTTCTGGAATACTGGCAGGGGTAATTTTACATCTATATAGCCTCTAGGACTATATATGATGTAGATTTGCCAGCCAAGGTGTCATATATTGCCCTCAGGGCGCCCCCCCAGCGCCCTGCACCCTCAGTGACCGGAGTGTGAAGTGTGCATGAGGAGCAATGGTGCACAGCTGCAGTGCTGTGCGCTACCTTCTTCTGCCGCCGATTTTCTTCTTGCTTCTGGCTCTGTAAGGGGGACGGCGGCGCGGCTCCGGGAACGAACACCAAGGCCAGTTCCATGCGGTTGATTCCTCTGGAGCTAATGGTGTCCAGTAGCCTAAGAATCCCAAGCTAGCTGCAAGCAGGTAGGTTCGCTTCTTCTCCCCTTAGTCCCTCGATGCAGTGAGCCTGTTGCCAGCAGGTCTCACTGTAAAATAAAAAACCTAAAATAAACTTTCTTTCTAGGAGCTCAGGAGAGCCCCTAGTGTGCATCCAGCTCGGCCGGGCACAGAAATCTAACTGAGGTCTGGAGGAGGGTCATAGTGGGAGGAGCCAGTGCACACCAGATAGTACCTAATCTTTCTTTTAGAGTGCCCAGTCTCCTGCGGAGCCCGTCTATTCCCCATGGTCCTTACGGAGTTCCCAGCATCCACTAGGACGTCAGAGAAACGATGTTGTAGCACTGTATGTATAACAATGACTGTGGCTGTGACTTTAAAACGAGGCTGAAGAAGAACTGAAGACTGTGGCTGTGACTTTAAGACGTGTCTGAAGAAGAACTGAAAACTGTGGCTGTGTCTTTAAGACGAGACTGAAGAATACTGTGACTGTGTCTTTATGACGAAACTGAAGAATACTGTGACTGTGCCTTTAAGACGAAACTGAAGAATACTGCGGCTGTGTCTTTAAGACGAGACTGATACTGGATATAACTGGTAACAACTGTAATCCAGACTGGGTAGCAAAAGAGCAGAGTTTCACAGGAACTAAGGTAATAGTGTTACCTCTTAGTGAGCTCAGATACTAAGCTCACACTGAGCTGTGTGACTCAAGGAACGGGCAGCTTCTGTAACACATGTCTCTCTACTTATACCTCTTGGTTCTTGGTGATTGGTGAACAGAATCAGGTGATTCAGAGAGTCTCAGACTGGCACAGGATTGGATAGCTCCAGGTCAGGTGATCAGACCCTGTCATGTCAGTACTCCAGGTCAGGCTCTGATGTGGAGTGAGGCCTAGCAGGCCGGAAAAACACTGAAGCCTAAACTCATAAAATTAACAGAGGATGATGGCTTTTAGGCCCAAACACCAGAGAGCTGAGCACAGTAGAGAATGTATCTGGTGACCACTGGAGTCAGAGAGGCAAATAGTATAATGACAACAATGATTGCTGTGTAGGCACAGCATAGAGAGACTTGCCGAATTCAATATTCACATAGAAGGCTAATCAACACAGGTTTAGCACGTTAACTCTCACCTTCCAGGCAGAGAACTCAGCACTCAGGGAACTCATGGTACTGGCAAGCTGTTTATCCCAGTGAGCAGAAAAAGATGCAGGATCCAGGACAGATGGCAGAGGTAAGTCATCAAATATGAGAAATACAGTCAGGATCATGACATAAAGGGACGAGTTACACTGCTTATATTATTATGTCAACAAAGGCGCAGTGGGGTGCAGCCTGCAAAAATCACAGTACAGCATCAGTGTGACACACTTAGACAATAGATGTAACTAAATTCCTGCACTATAAAAAATAATAAATAGTGACTTGCTAACTGCCTGTATTGTAATCTAGCTCAGCCAATATTAACACTAATCACTGCTAATTATGGACACAGTGGACACACAGATAGTCAGCTCAGCCTGCACTGGAGTGGGTGGACACAGCATGGAGTAAGCGCAGACCACCAGAGCACACAGTTCTCTCTGCGATCTGTTGTGAAATGGCACCGAATCACCACTGCAGGCACCTACTGTATATAGAATCCAAAAACCGGTGAGAATCCGATGCCGGGATGATAAATGTTTTGCCTCGAGCAATGCAGGAGAACCCGAGCCAGCGCTCAGATGCCCTCGGATCCCGAAAGTTTGGGTAGGCTTGATTTTCAGAAAACCGATCCCGCTTATCTCTACTACACACAAGAGTTTCCAGTTCTGTACTTCGCACACTAGTTGCAGCACTAACGGAAGTCACATCTCCTGCAATTATTGCTGTCACCTGTAACAACACAGGGGGGCAGATGTATTAACCTGGAGACGGCATAAGGAAGTGATAAACCAGTGATATGTGCAAGGTGATAAACACACCAGCCAATCAGATCCTAACAGTTAATTTACATATTAGAGCTGATTGGCTGGTGCCTTTATCACCTTGCACATATCACTGGTTTATCACTTCCTTATGCCGTCTCCAAGTTAATCAATCTGGCCCAGGGAACCTAGTTGAGGGAAGAAACTTTTAGCAGAGCTCCATTGACATGTAGGGCGGTATCCTATTACCCGCGGTACATTAACACAGGTAATGATATCGCCCAGGGCTATCCTATTAGCCCTGATAAGCCAGCACGGGCTGCGGTCTATCGGGGCTTTTGTGTACTGCACCGAGAGCCGCCTCCTGACAACTCCTGGTGCATCGCTCCACCTCCGGCACCCCTGGTCACATGACAGCTCCCCCATCATGTGACTGCTGCCGGGGGTCAGGGGAAGAGGGAGGAGATGCAGGTCACGGCGCTGCCCTGGCTTCCTCGCCGGAAGTCTCAGCACTGAGTGTTGTCTCCCGGGCTGTGGCGCCCTCCCTACAGTCCCAGCCTGCTGCTGCTGCAACGGGCATGGGACACTGCAGGTCGTTGCAGTTATCGGGGATTATGTTTTGGCTGGCTCGGGCGAAACCAAATCCCTGGAAACAGCCCCATTTTCAAGTGAAAACGGGGATAATTCTCATGAAAACACAGGTTTCACTGATCCTGTGTGTTTTTAGGACAAAGGGCATTTTTTTTTTTTACAGGTGATGTAATAGGATGGCCTGTATAAAAAAATTGGTGAAACATCTGGAAAAAGAATGATAAAATTTACATTTTTCGCACCTGATGTTTTACCGTGGGTAATAATAAGATAACGCCCTTAATGAGGCGTAATCCTGATCTGTAAGCCTGAGACCATTTATAACCCTAAAGTTGAATTGTGGGTCGCTCCGCCGTTAAAAAAATATTTGATTGACACTTGTAAAGTATGTGGTCATGTTTCTTTACTTAGGGATGTAGAACCTATGATGTGTGAAGGGTGGAGTTATTGAGCAGTTATTAGGGTTGTCAGAAATTCCTCGTTATTATTTTTCATTGTGTTGTTATGTGGCGGAAAAATGTTTGTTTTGATATATTTGTTTAGATATGTTTGTGTATATGCTGTTCTTTATTAGTTGGTTGAGCTCTCCCTACAAATGATGAGGTGTTAGGTAAGTATTGTCCCGTACAGGAAATTGGACTCCGCCCATCTGGGTGTGCTATGTGGATTGTACACCGATAACTGAGTTCCTGTTTGCAGCTCAGTGTCTTTTTGTTCGCCCATCAATTTTTAAAAGACCAACTCCAGTTGTCACGTGATATTATTTATGTAGCTAAGGATTTGTTAGATAATTACTGGAGATATATACTGAAGAGGGAGGCGAGGAACATAGTTTCAAGCCTATTTACTAAGCTTTAGAGAGAAATAAAGTACCAGCCAATCAGCTCTTAACGGCCATGTTACAGGATGTGTTTAAAAAATGACACTTAGGAGCAGTGGTGCCAAGAGGCAGGGGGAGTGGCTACAAGTTACCCGGGCCCGGGCTGCTGGAGGGGCCCTAGGGGGCCCGGAGCCGCTACCCCCAGACCGAGGATACCTGTACTGCTGTGACATCTTCCCGATGATATGAGTCTTTGCTGTGCCAGAGTCTTTGCTCTCCAGTGGTCAGTATCATCTTCCCATATATCACTGGGAAGATGGTGCTGGCTGGGGAGGAGGGAACCGCTTTTAGATCAAGTAAGGTAGGAAGTGGGTGCCCTCCCCTTGCCTAACTATGTTAAAACAGCACCTCCCTATGTTAAAACTGTATCCCCCTTGTAAGCGGCAGCGCAGTTATTTTATTATTCACATATTTTTTAAACTAAAGGGCACGCCCACTTAATAAGCCACGCCTCCATCCTTTACCAGGGCCCTGCGTGGCTCTCAACGACCCTGTTTAGGAGCTAATTGATTGGTACTTTATCTCTCTCCAGTTTTTCTCTCTCCAAGGCTTAGTAAATAGACCCCTTTAACCGTTTAGGAGTTTAATTAACTTTACATGCAGAAAAGTTGTCCGGATACACAGTACTGTAACTTTTTTTTTTTCTTCACCTCCTCCAGACTTTTGTTATCCCCTCTGATTCTCTTGGCCATAGAGCTCAATGATCCCTAACCATTGCTATATATCACCTGTAGAAAAGAAATGTGTATTCTGCCAACATCTTTGTATGAATACTTTTTTTTACCTTGCCAGATATAGAAAATAAACAAAAAAAATAAGATATAAAATATCAGGGAATCAGGCAGACGATTAATTTCTGTTGTTATAGGTATGGGCTTTGCAGGCTTTACACCAGTGATGAGAATACATACAAAATGCCAGTGGCTGGGATGCCGACGGTCATATGACTGACACCGACATCCCGATGCACAGAATACCGACAAGGGTCGGGTAAGTATGCTTACCCTCCCCCCTTACCCCCCCAAACCCTTCCTTCCCGCAGCCTAACCCTAACCCTCCCCAATGGTGGATAAACCTAATCTCTCCTCCCAATAGCTTAAACCTAACTGTCCCTTCCCCGCAGCCTAACCCTAAGCCTTCCCGGGGGTGACTAACTCTAACCCCTTCCCCCATCCCCGCAGCCTAACCCTAACCCTCCCTTCCCCGCTGCCTAGCCCTAACCCTCCCCCCACAGTCTAAACTTAACCCTTCCCTGCGGCGAAAATCTAGGAGGAAGTGTCGGTATTCTAAGTGTTGTCAGAGTTCCGGCACTGGGATTTTGTCCATGTGTCGGGATTTCGGCACCAGTATTTCAAGCGCCGGCATCCCGACCGCCGGAGTCCTGACTGCATCCCCAATGATGTATATCTATAATGGGTGCTTGGTGTGTAAGCACATGGACCCCTGAGTTATGGGGCATTTCTTTGGAAATGTGACATATGTGCAGAAGTTAGCCGAGACCCTGGCCTTGTTTCAGAGGGGGATAGGTATCAAGCCTTGGAGAGCGATAAAGTGGAGAGAGATAAAGTACCAACCAATCAGCCCCTAACTGTCATTTCACGCTGACACACTTTACGGCGGCGGGGTTCTTGCTCAAAGCTTTTAGGCAAATACGGTATTCGGCTATCCTGGCAAAGGGGGCGGATTGGGCTGCCGAGGTCGGCGTTGAAACAATGCGTCAACAGCTGGTTCACCCCCTTCACGTGTATTTGAATTCCCCCTATATCTCTCTCCATTTTATATCTCTCCAAGGTTTGATACATTTCCCCCTTGTCGCCTTGAGCCCATGTGCCATACTGTAGTTACAGAGGGAAGTGGGGCCAGTGTCGGACAGGGGCATGAAGGGCCCACTGGGGGAATGCAGTGAGAGGGGCCCATACATGGGTGTGTGGCCAGCCTACAAAAGGGGTGTGGCCAGCCTCCACAGAAGCTTGAAATACACAATAGATTTGTGCATCGTAATGCAACATATCTGCTATATATAATACAAGTGCACAGTCTGGAACCCGATCCCTAGAGGAAGGAGAGGGCCCCCAGGCAGTGGGGCCCACCGGTGGTTTCCCCTGTACCCCTGTGGGCCAGTCCGACCCTGATTGGGGCAGTGGGGCATGTCTAACAACGTCCTTAATGTACACACATCCTAGGAGCCTGTTTGCCTCTTGTGGCCATGGTCGCTAATGCCCCATTAGACCGAGCTACATTTATCTAAATATTTTGTTTAGGTGAAATATTTAACAATTTTATTTCCTATCAGCAGTGAGTAAAACATATAACAAATTAGGTTAAATGAATGTGAAAGGGGTTACTTTATATTCTAAAATTCAAGTAGACTGCTCATGTGTGATTGTTTTAGTATAAATTAATCATGACATAATGGCGGCAGCCGGTTCAGATTCCGCATCTGGAACAGAACACCACCTGCACACTTACAGACGTGTTTATCCGCCTCTATCTAATCACGTAGTGCGGCTCACATTGTCACATGTGTACACAAATTACTCCGGATGTAGAGAGTAAATCAGCATTTTTCTACGTTAATGCTTTTATGGGTTCTATATCAGCCATACCATTAGCATTTTCTAAATGATGCTCCTTCTTCAGGAGAATTAAGGATGTAAATGCCATCAGCGGCAGGGGGTGATGATGAGTACTCCTCTCTCTGCAGGAATAATCTACAGTGTTATAGGTTTTCCTCATATTCATTCAGAGATTTCCATCACATTTCCATATAAAGTTCTATATTAATAATATCAGGCACAACAGAGCCGATGCAGCATAATTCTAATCTTAGTGATTTTTTTCTTTTCTTAATTCTATACCTTGTTAAAGAATTTATTAGGTACACACTCCTATAATGTGGTTTTCAAGGATGACTCAAGGACAAAAGAGCAGAGGCAACTGTCTGAGGCTCCTGGGTGTCCGAATCAAAACACTTAAGGGTGGTTATTCTCTCTCTCTCTCTCTCTCTATAAATACATACATACATACATACATACATACATACACAAACAGGAAATTCAGCACTCACCATAGCAAGCTCACTTGTCCTCACAACATTAATAAATAAATGATGGGGGTTTAGTTAGTGAATTGGCCAATGCACGGAAGCCTGCAAACCACTCACCAAGGTACCCCACCTTCATGCAGGTCCTACACTATCACAAAGTATTGAAAATTAAAACCTGGCAACTGTATCACACATAATATAACTAAATATGCCCACTAGGTTTACGGTATACCTGCCACAAATCTTATGGCTTTTAAAGGTACACTAGTCACCTGACACTGGCTGATAAATTACTAAGGAGCAGCTGACACAGGTTTAGAACAATTGAGATTACACAGGGGTGCATGAAAAGGCCTGTGACCACAGTTAATAAGAGTTAACCAAAGATTAACCCCGCAATATACAAACAAATATAGAAAACTACAGCACTCACCACCCCAGAAGCGGGGTGCGGCATCCGCACTCACCACTCATAGGGTGGGGTGCATGCAGCCCATGGCCACCTACCCAAATACATACAAATAGAAAATTCAGCACTCACCATAGCAAGCTTACTTGTCCTCACAACATCAATAAATAAATGATGGGGGTTTAGTTAGTGAATTGGCCAATGCACGGAAGCCTGCAAACCGCTCGCCAAGGTACCCCACCTTCTTGCAGGTCCTACACTATCACAAAGTCGACAAGGGTGTGTGGCCTGATTAAAATGGGCGTGGTCTCATTAAAGTGGGCGTGGTCTCGTCTGATATCATCACACCCACCACAGGGGAAAAAAATAAAAATAAAAAAGTCCCCTTTTTACACATTACAGCAGGCAAGTGTCCCCATATTACACAGCGCGGCAGGCAGGTGTCCCCATTTTACACAGCGCGGCAGGCAGGTGTCCCCATTTTACAAAGTGCGGCAGGCAGGTGTCCCCATTTTACACAGTACGGCAGGCAGATATCCCCATTTTACATAGTACGCAGGCAGGTGCCCCCATTTTACAAAGTGCGGCAGGCAGGTATCCCCATTTTACACAGTGCGGAAGGCAGGTATCCCCATTTTACACAGCGCGGCAGGCACGTGCCCCCATTTTACACAGTACGGCAGGCAGATATCCCCATTTTACACAGTGCGGCAGGCAGGTATCCCCATTTTACACAGCGCGGCAGGCACGTGCCCCCATTTTACACAGTACGGCAGGCAGATATCCCCATTTTACACAGTGCGGCAGGCAGGTATCCCCATTTTACACAGTGCGGCAGGCAGGTGTCCCCATTTTACAAAGTGCGGCAGGCAGGTATCCCCATTTTACACAGTACGGCAGGCAGATATCCCCATTTTACATAGTACGCAGGCAGGTGCCCCCATTTTACAAAGTGCGGCAGGCAGGTATCCTCATTTTACACAGTGCGGAAGGCAGGTATCCCCATTTTACACAGCGCGGCAGGCACGTGCCCCCATTTTACACAGTACGGCAGGCAGATATCCCCATTTTACACAGTGCGGCAGGCAGGTATCCCCATTTTACACAGCGCGGCAGGCACGTGCCCCCATTTTACACAGTACGGCAGGCAGATATCCCCATTTTACACAGTGCGGCAGGCAGGTATCCCCATTTTACACAGTGCGGCAGGCAGGTATCCCCATTTTACACAGTGCGGCAGGCAGGTATCCCCATTTTACACAGTGCGGCAGGCAGGTATCCCCATTTTACACAGTGCGGCAGGAAGGTATCCCCATTTTACACAGTGCGGAAGGCAGGTATCCCCATTTTACACAGTGCGGCAGGAAGGTATCCCCATTTTACACAGTGCGGCAGGCAGGTATCCCCATTTTACACAGTGCGGCAGTAAGGTATCCCCATTTTACACAGTGCAGCAGGCAGGTATCCCCATTTTACACAGTGCGGCAGGAAGGTGCCCCCATTTTACACAGTGCAGCAGGCAGGTATCCCCATTTTACACAGTGCGGCAGGCAGGTATCCCCATTTTACACAGTGCGGCAGGAAGGTATCCCCATTTTACACAGTGCGGCAGGCAGGTATCCCCATTTTACACAGTGCGGCAGGCAGGTATCCCCATTTTACACAGTGCGGCAGGCAGGTATCCCCATTTTACACAGTGCGGCAGGAAGGTATCCCCATTTTACACAGTGCGGCAGGCAGGTATCCCCATTTTACACAGTGCGACAGGCAGGTGTCAAGTGGGGGGGGGAGGAAGGGGGAGAGAGATAGAGATAATACTTACATCTTCCCGCTCTTCGGGTCCCGCCGACTCGAGTCACGTCCCTCGCGCCGGCCACCTCCTCCTTCCAGGCTTATCTCCTCTCCTCCCTCTCCCCGAGCGCTCCTGCTCGGGGGGCGGGGCTTCGCGGAATGACGCGTTTGCGTCGTGACGTCACGATGCAATTGCGTCATTCCGCGAAACTCCGCCCCCCGAGCAGGAGCGCTCGGGAAGAGGGAGGAGAGGAGATAAGGAGTCACAAAGTGCCGCGGTGGGCGCCCCGTGCGGTTGCACGGCTCGCCCGCCGCTAGAAACGGCACTGGGTTGAGGCAGCGGGAGAGGTGCCTCCCGCTGCTACCATTACAGTCCGGGCAGCGGGGGGCGGGCAGGGGGCGGGGCGCAGCAATGGGCTGTGAAAGCCCATTGAAAATGCATGGGGAAGCGGCACCTTTACTGGTGCCGCAATGACAGGGGCGTGCATTCAGCCCCGATGAATGCACGCCCCTGTCAGTCCCCCAGATGTGATTGGCCCAGCGGATCCAGTGCTGGATCCGCTGTCCAATCACAAGCGATCTCCCCTTCCTGGCTGCAGCAGGCGCCGTGGGCTTTGTGGGCGCCCGCTGCAGCCAGCGCCACTGACTGACACTAGAGGTCATAATTGACCCCTAGTGTCTGAGCGGCGCTACTATGGGAGAGACGTCATGAGTCATGACGTCTCTCCCATAGTAGAGACGGGCCGCCCGGCGGACGGAGACGGAGGACAGCGCTGCAGGATCGGTAAGTATGTGTGTGTGTTTTTTTTTTTTATGTGTTTGGGCTTTGGGGGGCACCGCCACAAGGGGTAATGCTACAAGGGGCACAGTGACTGGGGGCACAACTACGGGGGGCACAGCGACTGGGGGCACAACTACAAGGGGCACAGTGACTGGGGGCATAGCTATTGGGGGCAGAGCTACAAGGGGCACAGTGACTGGGGGCACAACTACAGGGGGCACAACTACAAGGGGCACAGCGACTGGGGGCACAACTACAAGGGGCACAGTGACTGGGGGCACAACTATAAGGGGCACAGTGACTGGGGGCAGCTATTGGGGGCAGAGCTTCAAGGGGCACAGCTACAAGGGGCACAGTGACGGGTCACAACTACATGGGGCACAGCGACTGGGGGCACAGCGACTGGGGGCACAACTACAAGGGGCACAGCTACAGGGGGCACAGCGACTGGGGCACTGCTACTCGGGGCACTGCTACTTAGGGCACAGCGACTGGGGGCACAACTACAGGGGCACTGCTACAAGGGGCACAGCTACAGGAGGCACAGCGACGGGGCACAGTGACTGGGGGCACTGCTACTCGGGGCACAGCTACTGGGGGCACAGCGACTGGGGTCACAACTACTGGGGGCACAGCCACAAGGGGCACAGCTACTGGGGGCAAAGCTACAGGGGTCACAACTACTCGGGGCACAGCGACAGGGGGCACAGCGACAGCGGGCACAACTACTCAGGAACTGCTACTGGGGGCACAGCTACTGGGGGCAAAGCTACAGGGGCACAGCGACAGCAGGCACAACTACTCAGGCACTTCTACTGGGGGCACAGCTACTGGGGGCAAAGCTACAGGGGCACAGCGACAGCAGGCACAACTACTCAGGCACTTCTACTGGGGGCACAGCTAGAGGGGCACAGCTAGAGGGGTCACAACTACTGGGGGCGCCTGCTCCATCCTCCCAGCCAGCAGCAGCACTCTCCCCTGTCTGTGCTAATGTCTTCCTGCGTCAGCGAGTGCATAATATTCATTAATTTCTCTCTCTCTCTCTCTCTCTCTCTCTCTCTCTCTCTCTCTCCCTCCCCCCCACTCCTGTGGATTACTTTGTTTGTAAGTTTAATGTTCATTTTTGCAGGCACCTGCCCTATTGGATTCTACTGGACAAGTGGACGTGATTCTCGGCGTGGGATGTAGGTAAGTGATCTCTCTCATTTTTACAGGTACCCCTATTGGATTCTACTGGACAAGTGGACGTGAATCTCAGCGTGGGATGTAGGTAAGTATGTGTGAGTGTGTAAGTGTGTTATAATAAATTTTTACTTACACGGTGTGTGTGTTGTGTTTTTATTTGGGTATTTTTGTTGTTGTAGAACTACAGGTACCAGCGGGCCCGTTATTTCCCCACATGCTGGTACTTGAGGTTCTCCAAGTACCAGCAAGCGGGGGAGGCTTGCTGGGCCTTGTAGTTCCACAACAAAAACAATATTCTTTTTTTACACACTTATGGCTATCAGCCCGGCACCCACCGCCCAGGGGTGCTGGGGACAGCCTCGGGCTTCACCCCTGGCCCTTGGGTGCCTGGAGGGGGGGACCCCTTGATTTAAGGGATCCCCACTCCTCCAGGGAACCTCGGCCAGGGGTGACTAGTTGGGGGGGTAATGCCACGGCCGCAGGGACCTACATAAATGTGTCCCCCGGCTGTGGCATTATGTCCCTGGCTAGTGGAGCCCGGTGCTGGTTTTAAAAATACGGGGGACCCCTACATCTTTTGTCCCCCATATTTTTGGAACCAGGACCGGACTAAGAGCCTGGTGCTGGTTGTCTAAATACGGGGAACCCCTGTCCAATTTTTCCCCAGTATTTATACAACTAGGACCGGCTCAAAGAGCCCGAGGCTGGTTATACTTAGGAGGGGGGATCTCACGCATTTTTTTTTAAATTTTTTAACCCATTCAGACCCTTCTCCATTAAGTTAATGGAAGCCCTGGACAACAAAATTGCATTCGTATCCTCCTCCCACTCCCTTCCCAGTACCAAACACTAATTATTATTTTTATTTTCTATAAAAATTTACAATTAATCACAAGTATGATGAGCAGGCAGGCAGCGGGCATTGGCGGCATCGGACTGAGATGCAAATTAGTAGCAGAGGGCTGGGTCAGTTGATGGTGGGCAAGTTTGTAAGCCATTGGCGGTGGCAGCGGGCATCAGCTCAGAGGCAGTAGCGGGCATTGGCTCGGCGGCGGTAGGGGTCATCGGCAGGATCCGGCGGACATTATGGCTGTAGTGCCTCACCAGCCACTGACCTCACCGCACGCCACCGGGGGGGGGGGGGGGGGGGGGGCAAGCCTCACGTGGCTAGTGGGAAATCCGCCACTGATTATCAGTCAGCCCAGATGTCATAGGAGGCTCCTCTGTCTTGCTTAGAGAAGTCACGCTCACAGTCATACAACAGCAAAAAGATTATTTAATTATTTAGTGTCTTCTATTCTCTCTCTATGATGAAGGCCACATTTCCTCTGGCACAAGTAAAGGAGTAGTATGTTTGTTTCGGAGGAATCCCAGACAAGAGCTACAAATGAGACTGTTTGACATTACCCATTTACTGGCATGGCAGTAGATGACTGATAATATATCTGCTCTATTACAGCACTGGGACTTTCATATAATGGAGAGGCCATAACATTACTAAACGGGATGCCTGACCTCTCAACAATTCACTCTTGAGGACTGTTGTGCAATAAGATCTCCACTGGTTTATTCCTAAAACACCATTAACGCCTTAATGACTGATCTATCATTATCTAACTGAACCAGATATAACTTATACAGACCCTTGAAACATTAAACCCCTTTTAATCCCAAATAAAACTTAACACTATAAATAATGACTCTGACACAATACCTGAGACGGACACATAAACGGCTTGGCTTAAAGGTCACAACTATTTAATCTAATTGTGATTAACCTAATGAGGTAAAGGTGGCCAGGAGACGCTGCAATCTCGTTACCAGCCTTAATTATTATAACACGCCCTAGGAGATGACTAACATGTCCCACCTTGTAGAGACGCACTAGAGTCATGAGGACTCACCACGCCTCCTGGGCCAAGACTGTGCGCTCCCGCACAAAGAGCGCCCAGGTCCCTCGCACAAAGCAGGACAAACTTGCCAGTGATCGGAGGTTAGGTGCCCCACAACTTCATTTTGCGCCACAGAAGGCCAAGAGACTGCAGCGTTCTCCCGCCAAGCTGCGCCTCCCCTGGATGGGAAAGAAGCAACAACAAGCAGTGACAACACAACAATGGGCAGGCGGGTGTGACTCTGAACACAGGAAAAAGGCTGTCCAAAATGGCCACCCCCTTTAAATAACCCTAAACAGAAACACCTCCCCTTAACACCTAATAGGCTGACAACTTTTGATTGACAATCAACCCAGACTCCAATTCTGCCCAGCAACCAGGCTTTCACACTCAACCAATAGCAAAAAACCTATGAGTCTTATATATCCTCATTCCTATGGAGAATTCGTCTGCTTTTATATAGCAGTTGGGCAAGGCACTGTAGTGCTTATGGTAATGGTCCATTTACTTAACATTCACAACTAGCACTGGCTGCCCTCAGACTCCATGGTCACAGACAGAAAGGTGCAGAGCTGCCCAAACAACAGTGACAGGAGGATCAGCAACTGCTTTGATCAGGGGTGGTGGTTGCAGGGGGTGAAGCAGAGATGCAGAGCTGACCAGTAGCTATAACTGGTGTCGGGGCATGTGGGTCACACCAGGTGACACTATCCCATGGAGTGACACCAAATTAGCAGAAGATGCCACCGAGCAGCAGATAGACCAGACAGAGGCAGGGGGCTGTCTAGCAGTTCCCAGAACACTGAATAAGCCTCCATTGTGAAGAAAACGAGTGCGTGAAATGAGGCCTTGCTCTCATAGGGCGGTATTCAAATGACATATCACGCCCAATCTCCTTTCTGAAGTGATCCCCGTTATCGTGCATATCGCACCCATAGTAATCATGTTTAGCTGTGTGAAGGGTTGGGTGCCTCGCTACCCTGGAGGTACCAAGCTGAAATGATGATACCATGCCCCTCGAGGGCAGAAATGGAACGGGTGTGGAAGGGGGTGAAAATAATTTAATATTTCATACAGTAGGAGGAGTGGCTTCTATGAGGCTATGACCCCTTTTGCAAGCTCACGCACCAAAGACCTGGAGTGGGAGTGACCACTTGAGTGTGCACACTGGGTGACACCCACCCTAGTGACGTCAATGCAGGCAGCTCTGCATAAACACAGCCAGCTCTGACTCCGCCCCTTTGATGGCAGTTGGGGGGCTTATTGGTCCCAAAGCTGAAGCCTCCAGGACCCAGACAGAGAGAGAATCCCTTTTTCAGATACAGCAGACATAAAGAGCACCCCTTTTTCAGATACAGCAGACAGAGAGATCACCCCTTTCAGATACAGGTGACAGAGAGAGCACCCCTTTTTCAGATACAGCAGAGATAGCACCCCATTCAGATACAGCACACAGAGAGAGCACCCCTTTTTAAGATGCAGCAGACAGAGATATCACCCATTTCAGATACAGCAGACAGAGATAGCACCCCTTTCAGATACAGCAGACAGAGAGAGCACCCCTTTTTCAGATATAGCAGACAGAGATATAGCAGACAGAGAGAGCACCCCTTTCAGACATAGCAGACAGAGAGAGCACCCTTTCAGATACAGCAGACAGAGCACCCCTTTCGGATACAACAGACAGAGAGAGCAGATACACAGTACTGAGACGGACACGTCCGTCCAGTACTCTCTCCACAGCCGGAGTCAAGAGGTTCAAATGGAGACTCTTGCAGGGCACGCAGTACAACAGACAGATCCCTTGGAGCCACAGGAGGGACATAGGGAGGCTGAATCATCAGTATACATTGTGTGAAAGTATGAACGTCAGGTATAGACGCAATTTTTCTCTGAAACCATACTGACAAGGCAGATATGTGAACCTTGAGGGAGGCCAGACGAAGGCCTAAGTACAGGCCCTGTTGCAGAAAAGCCAGAATTCTGGAAGTTCTGAATCTATAGGCATCATAATTCTTATCAGCACACAAAGTAAAGTAGGAATTCCAGACCACGTCATAAATCCGGGACGAGGCCGGTTTGTGGGCCTTCAACATAGTTTGAATAACCGCCTCTGAAAATTCTTTGGCCCTCAGGAGTGATGCTTCAAGAGCCATGCCATCAAAGCCAGTCTGGCAAGGTCTGGGTAGAGACAAGGGCCCTGTACGAGAAGGTCTGGTCACTGATAAAGTAGAAGGGGACGCCCTGTCTACAGACCCTGCAGGTCTGAGAATCCGTGTCGGCTGGGCCACGCTGGGGCGACTATTGGTAGTATTCCTCCTTCTTGTTTGAACTTCCGTAGGACCCTAAGCAGGAGTGATACCGGAGGGAACATGAAAGGCAGCCGAAAGTTCCATGGAACCACCAGTTCGTCCACGAATGCTGCTTAAGGATCCCTGGTCCAAGATCCAAAGACTGCAACCTTGTGATTGTGCCGAGACGCCATGAGGTCTACGTCTAGTAGACCCCACCTGTCCAATAGGAGTTGAGATACTTCCGAATGAAGTCTTCACTCTCCGGCGTGCACGTCCTGGCGATGGGGAAAGTCCGCTTCCCAGTTCAGAACAACCAGAATGAACACTGCTGATATGGCTGGCAGATGGCGTTCCGCCGAACGAAGGATCTTTCACACTTCCAACATTGACATGCGGCTTCGAGTGCCGCCTTGATGGTTTATGTATGCCACCGTGTTGGCGTCTGACCATACTTGAAGAGGCTTGTTCTGTACCAAATGCAGGGCAAGATGTAGTGCATTGAACACTGCCCTCACCTCCAGAATATTTATGGGAAGGAGTGATTCCTCCGTGGTCCAACGACCTTGAAAAGAGTGTTGCTCGAACACCGCTCCCCATCTCCTCAGAATGGCGTCCGTAGTCAGCAGTACCCAGTCGGGGATCCAGAAGAGACGTCCCCTATTCAATTGCTGGTCCTGGAGCCACTAGGTCAGCGACAGATGAACCTCCGGAGTCAAAGAAATCATTCGAGATCTGATCCGATGAGGTAGGCCTTCCCACTTGGAAAGGATTAACTGTTGTAGTGGGCGGGAATGAAATTGAGCGTACTCTACCATGTCAAAGGTTGACACCATCAGACCAAGTACTTGCATCACCGAATGTTTTGACACTCTGGGGTGGCGAATGAAGTGTCTTATCCTGTGCTGAAGCTTCAGGACTTTGTCTGGAGACAGAAACAGTCTTTGACTGTGCATGTCCAAGAGTGCCCCTAGGTGCACCATGCTCTGAGCTGGGACCAGTGAGTACTTCTTCCAATTGATAAGCCACCCATGGGTTTGCAGGAAGGACTTTGTGGGGATATGCCAGAATCAGCAGGTCGTCCAAGTACGGCAGGATTCTGACTTACATCACGGCCATGATCTTGGTGAAGATCCGACGAGCCGTAGCCAGTCCGAATGGCAGAGCCTGGAATTGGTAGTGAAGATCGCCAATAGCAAACCGCAGGAACTGCTGATGCAACATGGCAATAGGAATATGCAGCTATGCATCCGTTATATCCAGGGATACCATATAGAGGTATATTCAATTGAAGTCGAAACTGCAGTTTTCGACTTTTTTTCAGGTCGGAAGGGGTTCCGGGGTTCAGTCCCCGGCTTTTTTATCTGACAAGTCGGGGAATTCGACTTGGCAGAAAGCACGTGGATCGGCGGAATAGCTGCCGATCCGCATGCTTCTGTCGGAAATGGAGCCGAATCCAACAGGTTTTGGCCCTGTTTCCGACCATCTCAATCCGACTTTAAAAAAAGTCAGACTGAGATGAGGGAGCTGAGAGGAGGAGACGGGGGAGAGCCGGGGGGAGACGGGGGAGAGCAGCGCTACAACACAGCATACAGTATGCAGGAGGATGTGTCACAGCCTCAGCTCACGGCAGCGTCCACCCAGCTCCAGCAAGTGAGGTCTCTCTTGTTGCAGCCGGGTGGACGCTGCAGTGAGGTCTGGCGGTGGTGCCACATCCTCCTACAACGCTGCTGTAGCACTGATCTCCCCCGTCTCCCTGAGCTCTCCCCCCCCCCCCCCCTTCCCCGTCTCCTCCTCTCGGCTCCCTCATCTCAGTTCGACTTTTTCAATGTCGAATTTAGATGGCCAATGCATGTCGGAATGGATCTGACTTTAATTGAATATACCCCATAGTCTCCGGGTTCCATAGCCAGTACAATAGAGCGCAGCGTTTCCACACGAAACCTGGGCACTCTCACAAACTTGTTCAGAGATTTGAGATTGAGAATAGGCTGGAACGATGCCTTGGCTACCAATACACCCGCCTCAGAGGACGCCTTCTGAATGTAATATGAGACAGGTATTGTCTGGCAGGGATGCGGTCAAGATGCCGCCGGCCGGAATCCCGGCGGTCGAAATCCCGACGCCGGAATCCCGACCGCCACAATCCCGACATATTCTCCCTCCGTGGGTGTCCACGACACCCATAGAGGGAGAATATAATAGTGTGCCGAGCGTGGCGAGCGAAGCGAGCCCGCAAGGGGCTGCGTTCCGCTCGCCACCCCTGTCGGGATTGTGTGGTCGGGATTCCGGCGTCGGGATTTCGATCGTCGGGATTCCGGCCGGCGGCATTTAGTACTGATCCCGTCTGGCATTGTCAGATATACCCTCGGGCAGCTCTTCTAATGCCTGAACCCATGCTTCAATACCTTTTCCAGCCCCGGAGGCAGCTATAGAAGGTCTATGAATGGCTCCAGAAAGGGAGTATATAGATCTCAGGCATCCCTCCACACGCTTATCTGTCGGTTCCTTCAGTGAGGTGACAGTGGTGACAGGCAGAGTGGACAACACCACAAGGTGGGTGACATGAAAGCCCACCGGCAGTGGAGTCTCCCACTTGTTACATAACTCTGCAGGGAGAAAATAGCGAGCCTAGGTCCGTTTAGGCAGAGGGAATTTCTTTCCTGGATTAGACCAGGGTTCCCATCTGATGTCCACAGGATGATCAGAATGGGATAATATAGTTTTGTTAGCCACAGTAGTGGAAACCTCATCATCAGTGATTTGTAGGATTTGCTTAAGAGCAGCCACTAAGGCAGGGACATCAATCTGCAAGGGAAAATCCTCATCAGTAACACAGGATTCAGTGTCTGACAGGACAGTATGCTCCCCCTCCTCTTCAGATGAGACATCAGAGAGGTTTGTGGATTGCGAGGAGGAAGCAGTCCGCTTAGATGACCCAGAGACACGGACGTGACCTGGTGTAGGTTTTTGTCTAACCAAAGACTGATTCAATTGCTGCAGTTGGTTAGACAAATTTTCTGCCCAAGGCGGATTAACCATAGGGACAATATGTGATGGTAGTGGCACCGGTGGTTCCATAGGGGGCGCTAGGCGTTCCACCAGAGTACCCAGTAGGTTGGTGAACGCAGCCCAGGGTGGTTCCTGTGTAAATGCAGGAGCTGCGGACTGACTGGGAGGTGCATGGCAATTAGTACACAGACCATCATATAACACTTACCCCTTTGGTAAATCCTTGGAGCATGCTCTGCATGATGCAGGAGCTTCCACTGATTTACTGCCTGCATTATGTGAGAATGCAACAACAGAGCGACTTAGTACAATAAAGCCAGACAAAGTACAATACCTGCGAATAAATCCGGTATTATGAGACTGAAACACAGTAGAATATGCGTATAGGAAAAATACTGTGTAGTACTATATTATGAGACCCAGACACACCTAGCCCTTAGGGTACAGAATATAGTGACAGTTATCTCTGGGAAACACTGAGTGAAACCACACAGCAGATACAGGCACACAGTCACATATATATATATATATATATATATATATCTATCTCGCAGCGCGGTCAGTGACCGTAGGATATAGCAGAATACTCATACTCGTCTTTCTCAAATAATGCTTGAGGATACTCAAGTGTTTGTAAAGTCTCAGCGCTGTATACAGGCGGCTTTACAAGTGAGACCTTGCCCTGCAATCCCGGAGACCAGCAGCAAATATGCTTAGAAGATGGTACCCAGCTTCTCAGTCAGGGAGTGAGGGAGAGTGTGAGGCAGCTCAAGGGTGGGAACTCTGCGAGGAGATGGCGCCCTGGGCAGGAGGAGGTGCTACAGGTCAAGCGCCGCCTTCCCTATGCTGGACTTCCACCCCGGATACTGTGGGCCTTATTAAATGAGGTGTTAGTACACCCGACCTGTACTCAGATGCCCCGGTGGTCTAGTGGGGTCGCTACCCAGTGACAGTGTCCATGCCAGCGCCGCAACCCGTCTTCCTAGGTCGCAGAGGGAATGCGATTTAATGGCGGGTCCCATCTGCGGGACCCTCTTACCTCCTCACTGTAGCAGCCACGCGATCCAGGAGAGCAGACTGCGACTGTGTGCCTAAGTCTGAATGTCTCCGCCGCAAGAGCCCAGGAACCAGGCCGCGGGAGTATGTGAGGCCACTTGGGAGGTGATGGAGCTGCAGCGCTGAATGTCACTCTGACATACAGCGCTGGCAGCCCAGAGAAGAAATCTTCTTTCAGAAAGCTTTTTCAGGGCTGTCCAGTGCAGCCCTCCTGTTAGGTGACCTGCTGCTGCAGGCACCAACTCCAAACTGAGCTCTCAGTGCCTGGAGGCAAAGTTATAGAGGAGGCCCCAATGCATCCTGGGACAGCTAAAGCTTTAGCCTGTTGGTGCCTCTGGATCAAAATCCGCTCTACACCCCGATGTTTCCCTGTGGAAACCAATGTAACCTTCTGCAGAAATATATATTGTAAATACTGCTAGTGCATGCATGATACTGCACCAGATTAATAACAGGAATGCACCATAGTCCTGCGCAGTATAATGTAACATATGTATGATATGTATGCACAATCTGGAACCTGATCCTCAGAGGAAGGGGGGGGGGGGGGGGGGCACTAGTGGGTTTTTGCCCTGTACCCCAGCGGGCCAGTCCATCCTGAGGTGACCTGATAGGCTACATTCTCATGAGTTTTAGTGTAGTGCGCAAAATGACTGGCGCCATGGCTGTAAGAAACAAGGGCACTTTAATTCTATTAGTGCCGACGTAAATGTTACGTTTGCTGCTTCAAAGCAGATGTAGCCACAAAAGTGAAATTACATATACTACATGGCAGACGCTGCAGGTATTTGTGGGTGGCGACAGGGAGCGATCCATAAAACATGTGCATCATACCCGAAGCCAGCGGCTGTATCATTGGACGCAGCATTACTGGACCTGGCAGTGTGATTTATCCGAATATCGGAGGTGATTCAGACCTGATCGCACGCAGGTGCTTTTTTGCAGTGCTGCGATCAGGTAGTTGCCGCCTACAGGGGGTGGGGGTAGTTGATGTGCAGGGGTGCGAACGCTTGTGCAGAGAGCTGCACAAACAATAGTTTGTGCAGTCTCTGCACCGCTCAGGACTTACTCAGCCGCTGCGATGATCTGGCCAGGAGCTGACGTCAGGGACCCTCCCTCTAAACGGCTGGGCACGCCTGCGTTTTTCCGGACACTCCCTAGAAACGGTCAGTTGACACCCACAAATGGCCTCTCCCTGTCAATCTTCTTGCGATCGCCACTGCCATCGCTTTCTTCATAAAATCCGTCGCTGTCTGGCGATGCCCATCACCGGCGGCCGACGCGCCTGCACATTGCGGTGCATACGCATGCGCAGTTCAGACCCGATCGTACCGCTGCAAAAAAAAGCTAGCGTGCGATTGGGTCTGAATGACCTCCATCATGTCAGGTGTCTGACGTTCATGCAGATGATTCGATGCTGCATCATCGGAAGCAGCAGAGGATGAGAGAAGCTGTCGGGGGCGGCTACTTGTTCAAGATGCTTCCTGCTGCACTAGGATACTGTCACACTGACACTGCATACAGAGACACAGCGACAATAGTGCCCACCTCGGAGTCATATATACATAGTTTGTATGTAGGCCCTCATTCCGAGTTGATCGCTCGCTAGCTGCTTTTAGCAGCAGTGCAAACGCTAGGCCGCCGCCATCTGGGAGTGTATCTTAGCTTAGCAGAAGTGCGAACGAAAGATTAGCAGAATTGCTACTAAAAAATGTCATGCCGTTTCTGAGTAGCTCCAGACCTACTCCTATCTTGCGATGACTGCAGTCTGTTTAGTTCCTGGTTTGACGTCACAAACACGCCCTGCGTTCGGCCAGCCACTCCCCCGTTTCTCGAGCCACTCCTGCGTTTTTACCTGGCACGCCTGCGTTCTTTAACACACTCCCTGAAAACGCTGAGTTGCCGCCCAGAAACACCCACTTCCTGTCAATCATACTACGAACACTCGAGCGACTGAAAAACGTCGCTCGAGCTTGGCTAAAACTACAAATTTTTGTGTGAAAGTACTTAGCGCATGCATGCTGCGTACCATGCACATGCGCATAAATGCCGATTTTCACCTGATCGCTGTGCTGCGAAAAACGGAAGCGAGCGATCAACTCGGAATGACCACCATAGAGCATAAGTAGGGATATACAGATCCCTACTTGTATTATCTGTAGTAATCTGATTGTGGAGTGGGATAATGGTTTTATATTGGCATTGCATTGTGCCCGCTTTACTAAAAGCCATTGACGATAGACAGCAATATACCACAGCTAATATGTTTTTTAAATGACAGTATGTATGAAATAGCTGCAGTGTTACTACACTGTGGCTCTATGGAAGGAGATATTTTGGTTTTAGTTGATGACAGTAAAATCGATGATGATATTTATTTGTTGTGTAATGTCACGTAATTGTATTTGCAGAGAAAATGTATAACAGAAGGTGTAATACAGAAACACCGTAAAGGGACAAGTGAACCATAAATCACAGAGATTGTTACCATATGATGGGAAACACATTTTTCGCTGGTGGACTGGGATCAGACTCTTGTCATCTGTGTATTTTTATGTATATATATATATATATATACCCCTTCACAAATCACGGCACTGGAGACAGGTTTCAGATGCAATAAAAAGCTTGTAATATAGGTAGACGCACGTTTCAGAGCTTCCGCTCCGTCCTCAGTACCATACAAGATAAACACAACTTGACAATACACACATTTAAATACCTGTGTAGGTCCCGCCGAGCACCGCCGCCGTCCCCCTGGCTCCCGTTCACCGCCGCTGCTCTCACTTCCGCTTCCGCTCCCGAACTCATGTTGCCAGGCAACGCTCAGCTTGCGCGTCACCAGCCCCACAGTCTGCAGAGCGGGACGTCACTGATATTGCAGCTCCGGAACTGGTTCCCCCGGGGTCTGCAGCACACGCCTGACAGGGACCTATAACAAAGACAACACATAATACAGACACTAAAAGAGAAAAACATTACATTAAACATACATAATTATCATACCCAGAAGCATCTTCTCACTACTAAATGCGGATCAATACATATATGCATATACTTGTATACCCTATGGCTAAATACCACTAATACTGGGGTACCAACTATAAAGAACAGCACTATTCCCCAATCGATCACCCCCACAAAGAACAATATATCCCCAGTGCGTCCTACACTAGGGGCATGGAATCCATCAGTAATCCAGTACTATACTCACTGCCAACCCATTTACATAACATTCCAGTTGATCTTATCATTTAGACCAAAGGGAGTGAATGTGTTTAGCCTCATAATCCACCTTGATTCCTTTTCCAGCAAGCATTTGGCCCTGTCACCTCCCCGCAATGTGAGTGGTACGTGGTCAATGCCAAAGTAACTTAGATCACTTAATCTCTTTTAGTGTCTGTATTATGTGTTGTCTTTGTTATAGGTCCCTGTCAGGCGTGTGCTGCAGACCCCGGGGGAACCAGTTCCGGAGCTGCAATATCAGTGACGTCCCGCTCTGCAGACTGTGGGGCTGGTGACGCGCAAGCTGAGCGTTGCCTGGCAACATGAGGTCGGGAGCGGAAGCGGAAGTGAGAGCAGCGGCGGTGAACGGGAGCCAGGGGGACGGCGGCGGTGCTCGGCGGGACCTACACAGGTATTTAAATGTGTGTATTGTCAAGTTGTGTTTATCTTGTATGGTACTGAGGACGGAGCGGAAGCTCTGAAACGTGCGTCTACCTATATTACAAGCTTTTTATTGCATCTGAAACCTGTCTCCAGTGCCGTGATTTGTGAAGGGGTGTATGCTGATTTACACTGGCACGGGGACCTATTGCTGTTTGAACTCCAGAGTGCCGGCTGCTATGGACAAATATGTATGCAGGCTCGTCATGAGCAGCTGTTGGCAAGGCACCTACCATCATTGAGTAATTTGTGCAAATATCTGTGAACAAAGAAGCGCACTTCAAACGCTGTGGAGAGTTGTGCAGGACATACCATTCTTCTAGTATTGTGGGCTGCAGCATCATTTAGCTGACACTCGGTGGAATATATAGAGACTGTTGTGGGGTAATCTGAATAATACCTGAGGTTATTAATAGCTAAATACCTACGGAAGGTTTCATCAGCAGTTTATATTGTGGACAAGATGGAAGAACAAGAACCCCAAATATCCCAGGATCCCCTAGGATGCATGGTGATGCAGTCAGTGAATCTTAGTGAAACATTCAGCTTTACTGCAGCCCAGATAGAAAGTATTTTATCTAAAGAAACCATACCTATGAAGGATCAAGCCATGAAAGCTGAGGATTATTTTTTTCAGGTTATGCGATTGAAACGTCGTGAAATTGACTTTGTGCTACATAGTATCTCATTGTCTGAATATTACAGGGAACACAAAATCCCTCGTGGATTCCGGGTACGGAATGTACCAACCATAGGCAGACAGAACCCTGATTTTGTCAGAAAATGGTTGGGTATTCTCAATCGCTGTGGTTTCGATCTGATGATCCTTGTAATTGAAGAGGCGAATAGAGAATTGGAGATAACACGCACTAAAACTGCAAACCTGGAACGTGAGAATAAGAAAGTACTAGAGAAAGATACCTCACAGGATTGGATATCCAAAATTGATAAACAATGTGACCAATATCGACGCGAGCTCTTGAAATTGAAAAGGAACAAGAAGGCAATGGTGGACCAGGATTATGATGAAAACAAGGGCCCTCATTCCGAGTTGTTCGCTCGGTATTTTTCATCGCATCGCAGTGAAAATCCGCTTAGTACGCATGCGCAATGTTCGCACTGCGACTGCGCCAAGTAACTTTACTATGAAGAAAGTATTTTTACTCACGGCTTTTTCTTCGCTCCGGCGATCGTAATGTGATTGACAGGAAATGGGTGTTACTGGGCGGATACACGGCGTTTCAGGGGCGTGTGGCTGAAAACGCTACCGTTTCCGGAAAAAACGCAGGAGTGGCCGGGGAAACGGTGGGAGTGCCTGGGCGAACGCTGGGTGTGTTTGTGACGTCAACCAGGAACGACAAGCACTGAAATGATCGCACAGGCAGAGTAAGTCTGGAGCTACTCTGAAACTGCTAACTCGTTTGTAATCGCAATATTGCGCGTACGTCGGTCGCAATTTTAAGAAGCTAAGATTCACTCCCAGTAGGCGGCGGCTTAGCGTGTGTAACTCTGCTACATTCGCCTTGCGAGCGAACAACTCGGAATGAGGGCCAAGGTGTATAGATGGCTTACTGGTGCAGAACCAGATAGGAATTCAAGATCAGCCACGAGAAGGCGACCATGGCAGAACTCCAGACGTAAGGGTGAAAAGAGTGGAATCTCTAGCAGTGACAGCGAATTCGCCTTTTCAGAGTCAGAAGACAATTCCATCCCAAGTGGGGCCCCTTTAGGACAAAGGGCCCAGGATGAGGCCAGGGGTTCAGGAAATCTGCCACCCGCAGGGGTGGCCAGAACAAAAGGAATAAGAGCAGTCACGCTCAAGAAGAACACCTGATATTTAATCTTTCAAAAAGATCTTTGTCTGCCACCGAAATTCAAGTGCTGAATAAGGGACTAAGTTTTGTACCTACAAATAATCATGATCCGTTTAATTGGTCACGTGATCTACACAATTTCTCGCGAAAATTGCGGCTCAAAGAGTATTTCCAGAACTCAACATCGGTAACATCAGAGACTGTCTTCGATGCATTCCTTCATAGTAGGTCCAGGTCTAGATTTGATCCTCCATCTCATAACGCCTCCATTAGAACGTATAGCCGTTTGATGGACGATTCAGTCAATAGATACCTGGCAGCACCTGCTAGAATCAAATTTAACCTCACTAGAGCTGAACGTGAAGCGATAAATCAGCTATCTTCGTATCAGGACATTGTGATCAGGCCCGCCGATAAGGGCGGGGCTATAGTGATTCTAGACTTGGACTACTATAGAAAGGAATTTCAAGTACAACTGGCGGAGGTAGGAGTTTATCAAAAACTCAGAAGCAACCCGGTTCTGGAATACCAGAAAGAGCTGATGGATATCTTAGTAAGAGCAAAAGATGAAGGCTTACTTCCTGATAAAGTGTTCAAAGCACTATGTATAAATCATCCCAAGAACCCGGTGCTGTACACACTGCCCAAACTTCATAAACATGACACTCAGCCGCCCGGCAGAACGATAATTTCCGCAAGGGATTCTTTGTACCAGCCAGTGGCACAATTGCTGGATAGCATCCTGCAACCTCTATTGATGACCCAAGAGACGTTTCTAAAAGACACCACCTCATTTCTACTTAAGCTGGAAGCTCTTCGGGACATTCCTCCTAATACGTGGCTATGTAGTTTAGACGTTCAGAGCCTCTATACTTCAATTCCGCACCATGAGGGGATGCGGGCCATGAAAGCATTTTTGGACAGGAACCTTGCTTCTAGTGTATTCAATCATGATTTGTTCCTGACCCTGCTAGAGCTTACCTTATATCGTAACTACTTCTTGTTCGATGGGGAATTTTACCTACAGCTGCGAGGGTGCGCGATGGGATAATCGGTAGCACCCTCGTATGCTAATGTTTATATGTTCGATCAAGAACAGAAAATGTTCTTTAATAACCCTGCGGTGAGAAGCAAGTTACTGATGTACACTCGATATATTGACGACGTGTTCCTATTATGGGGGGGTGACCTAGAAACCTTTGAGGCCTTAATGTTGGAGATTAACAATTCAACATCTCCGATTAAGTTCACATATTCATGTGACAACAATGTAGCTAACTTCTTGGATGTCAAAGTGATGTTAGTGGATGGTGTTTTACAGTCAGAAATATACTCTAAACCTACTGATCGTAACACATTGTTGATGGCCTCCAGCCACCACCCTCCCGCATTGAAGAGGGGTTTACCGACATCACAGATGATGCGAGTTGCCCGCATTACCAGCGATCAGACTAAAGTACCTCAACTTTTGGATGAAATGATTTCCAAATTTGAGCACCGAGGGTATGATAGGCAGCTCCTTCAGACACAAAAACAGAAAGTATTGGGTATGTCCCGTTGTGACTTGCTCACATCCAATACTAACAAAGAGAGTACCATTTTACCTTGGAGTAGTGATTACTCGATAGCCAGTCCTATTATACACAGGGCCTCTAAGGCTCTTTGGCCCATTGTGGCATCAGATCCTGAACTCCCTGGGCTCAAGGAGATCAGACCTGTTGCAGCGTTTAGGAGAGGTCGGAATTTGAGGGACCGTCTGGTGCGTACAGATATTACAGGCATGGGTAAGGGAGACGCACCTAATGTCTATCGCAAGGCCCCTGGTTGTTATAGATGCCCGAAATGTACCACATGCCGTTATATGGTGGTGTGCAAAGATTTTAAGCACCCACATAATAAAGAAAAAAAGTACGGCATTAGATATGTAATTACATGCAACACTTCTTTCGTGGTATATGTCATTGTCTGCCCCTGTGGCCTTTATTATATAGGCCAGATGGTGCGCAAGCTTAGTGAAAGGATGGCAGCTCATCGGTCAGCCATCAAGTTGACGCTTGAGGGCAAGACAGTGGACCAACCAGTTGCGCGCCACTTTAAACAAGCTGGCCATAAATTAAGTGATCTAAGTTACTTTGGCATTGACCACGTTCCACTCACATTGCGGGGAGGTGACAGGGCTAAATGCTTGCTGGAAAAGGAATCAAGGTGGATTATGAGGCTAAACACATTCACTCCCTTTGGTCTAAATGATAAGATCAACTGGAATGTTATGTAAATGGGTTGGCAGTGAGTATAGTACTGGATTACTGATGGATTCCATGCCCCTAGTGTAGGACGCACTGGGGTTATATTGTTCTTTGTGGGGGTGATCGATTGGGGAATAGTGCTGTTCTTTATAGTTGGTACCCCAGTATTAGTGGTATTTAGCCATAGGGTATACAAGTATCTCCTATATAATAGCCCAGATCTGTGATTTTGTGATTCATTTGCTAACGCTGGGCGGAGTCACAACAGTGGGCGGAGTTAGTCAAATGAGTCAAAGATCTGGCCAAATCTATAGGACACTAGGAGCAGCTGCAGAAGCAGATGGTATGGACATGGCACAGGCAGGGGTGCATACCTCCCAGGTTTCACACACACACACACACACACACACACACACACACACACACACGGCGAAAAGGGGGCGTGGCTTCACGGGAGGGCCCCGTTTTCGTCAGTGAGGGGGCATGCCCAGCGCTCTGTGAGCTGCTGGCATGCCCCCAGGGGCTGATTATGAGTCCGGGGGGCACAGGGTACTTGAGACAGGGGAGCCCTATCTCATTGCTGTGCCTGCTGTGGGGTTGGGGCGTGGCTTAATCGTGCTATGCGAGGCCACGCCCCCTTATGCAAATTCTTGGTTTTTTTTTTTTTTTTTTTTAAAATGGAATTTTGGCCCCTCAGCTAGGGCTAAATCCAGAGTAGGTGGTCGCTCCCCCTACACACCCGCACAGGCAGAAGAAAGCAGGGAGACTGCTGCCTCCCTGCAACACCACAGACCTGCCAACACGCAGCAGCGTGTGCTGACTGTAACACAATGCTGCCGTTGTTACTGGGGGAGCTTCTGAGCTGGGACAGAGCTACTCGAGCCGGGGGGACCCCTAAAACTGTGGGGCCAACGGTACGTACCGCCTGCCCCCCCCCCCCTTAATCCGGCTCGGCTGCTGGAACCCCTCCCTTAATCCGTAACCCCTCTGTCTCCACTATTCGCCGCTGCTCTGCTAAGCAGAACAGCGAGTACAGGAGCTTTCCAACTGCCCCCCCCCCCCCCCCACCGCAGGACACTGCGACCCGCGGGTGGGACAGCGGGACAGACCCAAAAAAATGGGACTGTCCCGTGAAAATTGGGACATTTGGGAGGTATGGGGGTGTGTGAGGGGGTATGCCATACTTGACCCCCACATCAGCATACTCAGCAGGGTCTCTCTGGCGGGGAGGAGCGTCACTTTCTAGCACACTCCACGCTTCTTAGCTGCAGTTTTGTGGGGCACCTGCCGCTGTGCACTTTCCGTACTGCCTCTGTTATCTCCAGCCCCGGCAACCCCACCGCTAGCTGCAGCGCTGCCACCCACAGTGAGGTGCGCCCAGCTCCTTCACACACTTTAGCCGGCGGGTAGCGCTGCAGAAGTCCGCGCTGCTTGCAGGCTCTGACCCCCTCCTCCCTCCAGCAGCAGCGTCTCCTGGGAGCTAACCAGTCACTCCCAGTCTCAACTTACCATAGTGCCCAGCAGCCGTGAGGTCCGCGCCACGTGCATGCTATGACCCCCTCCTCCCTCCAGTCGCAGCATCTCCTGGGGGCTAACCAGTCACTCCCAGTCTCACCTTACCACAGTGCCCGTCAGCTGCGCAAGGTCTGCGGTGTGTGACTGAGGAGGGGGGGAGTGATGCGGACGGGCAGAGGAAGCAGTACTACAGCCTAAGAGAGTCAGCCATGCCAAGTCTCCACCAGCAGCAGATCCCAACAGGTTGGAGTGGAACAGCAGCAGCCAGCAGCAGTGACTCCGGTAAGACACATCTGTCTGTCACCACTGTTCTGTCCCTAATACCAATCTCTCCCGTGCCCTGTGTTCTGTCATGTCCCTGTCACCCCTGGCCTTGACCTGCCACCCTTATCCTGGCCCTTTCACCCTTATCCTGGCCCTGTCACCCTTATGCTGGCCCTGCTACCCCTATCCTGGCCCTGTCACCCCTGTGCTTGCCCTGTCAACCCTATACTGGCCCTGTCACCCCTGTCCTGGTCCTGCCGCCCCTACACTGACCCTGTCACCCCTATCCTGTCCCTGTCATTTCTGTCCTGGCCCCGTCGCCCGTGTCCTGGCCCCGTCACCCCTGTCCTGGCCCCGTCACCCCTGTTCTGACCCTGTCACCCCTGTTCTGACCCTGTCACCCCTGTCCTGGCCCAGTCAACCCTGTTCTGACCCTGTCACCCCTGTCCTGGCCCTGTTACTGCATACCCTCCAACTACCTTTTTGGCAGGTACAGTACCCGCAGCACCTCCAGACCTCTCCCCAATGCACCACACCTCCGCACCTTCCCCTCCACCACATGCGGCACTCCACCCCTCCCCCACATGCTGTGCCTCCAGACCCCCTACACCACCCGCGGATCCCACTCCTCCGCCCCTTCACCGCCCCCAGCAATCTCCAGGCCCCCTCCACCATTCACCCCCCTTATATGTCTCCCCCACACCTGCCCCCCTCCACCCGCAGCATCTGCAGACACCCTCCTCCATCCGCGGTCCCCCCCTCACCCACCCCTGCCCCACCAATGGCACCCCCGCACCTGCCCCTCCACCACCTGCAGCACCTCCGGACCTCCTTCCCCATCCGCCGCAACACCCGTACCTGCCCCTCCCCTACCCATGGCGCCTGCGGACCCCTACCCCACCAGCAGCACTCCCGCCCCTTCCCATCCCACAGCACCTCCGGAACCCTTCACCCATCTGCAACATCCCCACACCAGCCCCTCCCCCACCCTTGGCACCCCTGCCCCTCCCCCACCTTCAGTGCCTCCGGACCCCTCCCTCATCTGCATCCCCCACTCCTCTGCCCCTCCCCCACCCGCAGCACCTCCCAACCCTTCCCCATCCGGGCCCCACCCCCACTTCCGCCCCCCTCCATCCGCAGCATCTACAGACACCATCCGCAGTACCCCCCGCACCCGCTACATTCTGTACATTGTGGCCTGCAGGTGCTGTTCACGCCGTCGCAAGGGGCTGCGCCTCCTTCACCATCGCACACCCTTTCATTGTGCAATATTTAACCACTAACAAAGGAATGCAGGTGATACTCCATATAACACAAATATTGAACCCCAGAAAGGCATGCAAGGGTTAAGGGGGCGTAGCCCCTTGCGACGGTGTGAAGAGCGCCCGTAGGGCGCGATGAAGCACCTAGTATGCATATATGTATTGATCCGCATTTAGTAGTGAGAAGATGCTTCTGGGTATGATAATTATGTATGTTTAATGTAATGTTTTTCTCTTTTAGTGTCTGTATTATGTGTTGTCTTTGTTATAGGTCCCTGTCAGGCGTGTGCTGCAGACCCCGGGGGAACCAGTTCCAAAGCTGCAATATCAGTGACGTCCCGCTCTGCAGACTGTGGGGCTGGTGACGCGCAAGCTGAGCGCTGCCTGGCAACATGAGGTCGGGAGCGGAAGCGGAAGTGAGAGCAGCGGCGGTGAACGGGAGCCAGGGGTACGGCGGCGGTGCTCGGCGGGACCTACACAGGTATTTAAATGTGTGTATTGTCAAGTTAAGTTTATCTTGTATGGTACTGAGGACGGAGCGGAAGCTCTGAAACGTGCGTCTACCTATATTACAAGCTTTTTATTGCATCTGAAACCTGTCTCCAGTGCCGTGATTTGTGAAGGGGTGTATGCTGATTTACACTGGCACGGGGACCTATTGCTGTTTGAACTCCAGAGTGCCGGCTGCTATGGACATATATATATATATATATATATATATATGCTCGGGTTTTCCTGCCTGACTCGGAAACCCAAACACGGCAAAACGTCATCATCCCGCTGTCGGATTCTCGCGGGAGTTGGATTCCATATAAGGAGCCGCGCGTTGCGGCCATTTTCACTCCAGTCTCGGAGAGTGTATAGAGAGGACGTGTCCTCAGTGTTCAGTGTCTGTGTGTTGGGGCGGGAAAGTGGGGTGGCAAGTGTTGTCCAGTCCAGTGTAGTCACTCAGTGTATTGTGCTGCATCAGTCCAGCCAGTCACAGTGTTGGTGTTCTCTGCTGCCATATATCCAGTGTAGCTGTATAAAGTGGTGCTGTGTTGTGCAGACCAGTGGTAGTGTCCTGTGTCATCAGTAATTCCAGTGACGATATACGCTGCTGCTATATGTCCACTGCTGCAGTATAATAATTATAACAACGTGTTGTGCTGCATCAGACCAGTGGTAGTGTCCTGTGCCATCAGTAATTCCAGTGACGATATACGCTGCTGCTATATGTCCACTGCCGCAGTATAATAATTATAACAACAACGTGTTGTGCTGCATCAGTCCAGTGGTAGTGTCCTGTGTCATCAGTAATTCCAGTGACGATATACGCTGCTGCTATATGTCCACTGCCGCAGTATAATAATTATAACAACGTGTTGTGCTGCATCAGTCCAGTGGTAGTGTCCTGTGTCATCAGTAATTTCAGTGACGATATACGCTGCTGCTATATGTCCACTGCCGCAGTATAATAATTATAACAACAACGTGTTGTGCTGCATCAGACCAGTGGTAGTGTCCTGTGTCATCAGTCATTCCAGTGGCGATATACGCTGCTGCTATATGTCCACTGCTGCAGTATAATAATTATAACAACAACAACGTGTTGTGCTGCATCAGACCAATGGTAGTGTCTTGTCTCATCAGTAATTCCAGTGACGATATACACTGCTGCTATATGTCCACTGCCACAGTATAATAATTGTAACAACAACGTGTTGTGCTGCATCAGACCAGTGGTAGTGTCCTGTGTCATCAGTAATTCCAGTGACGATATACGCTGCTGCTATATGTCCACTGCCGCAGTATAATAATTATAACAACAACGTGTTGTGCTGCATCAGTCCAGTGGTAGTGTCCTGTGTCATCAGTAATTCCAGTGACGATATACGCTGCTGCTATATGTCCACTGCCGCAGTATAATAATTATAACAACGTGTTGTGCTGCATCAGTCCAGTGGTAGTGTCCTGTGTCATCAGTAATTCCAGTGACGATATGCGCTGCTGCTATATGTCCACTGCTGCAGTATAATAATTATAACAACAACAACAACAACGTGTTGTGCTGCATCAGACCAGTGGTAGTGTCCTGTGTCATCAGTAATTCCAGTGACGATATAAGCTGCTGCTATATGTCCACTGCTGCAGTATAATAATTATAACAACAACGTGTTGTGCTGCATCAGACCAGTGGTAGTGTCCTGTGTCATCAGTAATTCCAGTGACGATATACGCTGCTGCTATATGTCCACTGCTGCAGTATAATAATTATAACAACAACGTGTTGTGCTGCATCAGACCAGTGGTAGTGTCCTGTGTCATCAGTAATTCCAGTGACGATATACGCTGCTGCTATATGTCCACTGCTGCAGTATAACAATTATAACAACAACCTGTTGGGCTGCATCAGAGCAGTGGTAGTATCCTGTGTCATTAGTAATTACAGTGGCGATATTCGCTGCTGCTATATATCCACTGCTGCAGTATAACAATTATAACAACCTGTTAGGCTGCATCAGACCAGTGGTAGTGTCCTGTGTCATCAGTAATTCCAGTCATTCCTGTGACGCATATTGTCTCATATAACTCCCAAAAAATAACGGAGAACAAAAATTTTGAGGAGAAAATAGGGAAAGATCAAGAAGAACCACTTCCTCCTAGTGCTGAAGCTGCTACCATTAGCCATGACATAGACGATGAAATGCCATCAACACGTCTGCCAAGGCCGATGCCCAATGTGATATTAGAGAGCGTGTAAAATCCAAAAAGCCACAGTTCAGTAAAAAGAACCAAAATTTTTTTTTTTAAATCGTCTGAGGAGAAATGTAAACTTGCCAATATGCCATTTACGACACGGAGTGGCAAGGAACGGCTGAGGCCCTGGCCTATGTTCATGGCTAGTGGTTCAGCTTCACATGACGATGGAAGCCCTCATCCTCCCGCTAGAAAAATTAAAAGAGTTAAGCTGGAAAGAGCACAGAAAATAACTGTGCGCTCTCAGATGGTATCACAAATCCCCAAGGAGAGTCCAAGTGTGTCGGCAGTTGCGATGCCTGACCTTCCCAACACTGGATGGGAAGAGGTGGCTTCTTCCACCATTTGCACAACCCCTGCAAGTGCTGGAAGGAGCACCCACAGTCCAGTTCTTGATATTCAAATTGAAGATGTCACTGTTGAAGTACACCAGGATGAGGATATGGGTGTTGCTGGCGCTGAGGAGGAAGTTGACGATGAGGATTCTGATGGTGATGTGGTTTGTTTAAGTCAGGCACCGGGGGAGACACCTGTTGTCCTTGGGATGAAGAAGCCCATTGTGATGCCTGGGCAAACTACCAAAAAAGCCACCTCTTCGGTGTGGAATTATTTCTCCACAAATCCGGACAACAGGTGTCAAGTCATCTGTTGCCTCTGTCAATCTGTAATAAGTAGGGGTAAGGATGTTAACCACCTAGGAACATCCTCCCTTATACGTCACCTTCTGAGCATTCATCATAAGTCAGTGTCAAGTTGTAAAACTTTGGGTAAGAGCATAAGCAGTCCAGACACCTAAATCCCTTCTTCCTCCTGCACCCAAGCTCCTGCAAGCCACACCACCAACTCCCTCAACGTCAACGTCAACTTTCTCCTCAGTCAGAAACGTCCGTAGTCCTGCAGGCCATGTCACTGTCAAGACTGAGGAGTCCTCTCCTAACCGGGATTCCTCCGTGTTACTGCTGTTGTTGCTGCTGGGAGTCATCCCAGAAGGGAAGTCGGAAGACCACTTGTACTACTTCCAGTAAGCAATTGACTGTCCAACAGTCCTTTGTGAGGAAGATTAAATATGACAGCAGTCATCCTTTTGCAAAGCCGATAACTGAGGCCTTGACAGCTATGTTGGTGTTAGAGGTGCGTCCGGTATCCACCATTAGTTCAGTGTCACTTAAAGATTTTATGGAGATAGTGTGTCCCCGGTATCAAATCCCATCTAGGTTCCACTTCTCTAGGCAGGCAATACCGAGAATGTACACAGACATCAGAAAAAGAGTCACCAGTGTCCTACAAAATGCGGTTGTATCCAGTGTCCAATTAACCACGGACATGTGGACAAGTGGAACAGGGCAGACTAAGGACTATATGACTGTAACAGCCCACTGGGTAGATGTATGGCCTCCCACAGCGGCACCAGTAGCAGCATCTTGCAAACGCCAACTTGTTCCTAGGCAGGCTACGCTATGTATCACCGCTTTCCATAAAAGGCACACAGCTGACAACCTCTTATGGAAACTGAGGAACATCATCACAGAATGGCTTACCCCAATTGGACTCTCCTGGGGATTTGTGATATCGGACAACGCCACCAATATTGTGCGTGCATTACATGTGGGCAAATTATAGCATGTCCCATGTTTTACACATACATTGAATTTGGTTGTGCAGAATTTTTTGAAAAATGAGAGGGGTGTGCAGGAGATGCTGTCGGTGGCCCGAAAAATTGCGGGCCACTTTCGGCATTCTGCCACTGCGTGCCGAAGTCTGGACCGCCAGCAAACACTCCAGAACCTGCCCCGCCATCAACTGAAGCAAGAGGTGGTAACGAGGTGGAATTCAACACTCTATATGCTTCAGAGGATGGAGGAGCAGCAAAAGGCCATTCAAACCTATACATCCACCTACGATATAGGCAAAGGAGGGGTAATGCACCTGACTCAAGCGCAGTGGAGAATGATTCCCGTCTTGTGCAAAGTTCTCCAACCCTTCGAACTTGCCACACGTGAAGTATGTTCAGAAACTGCCAGCTAGAGTCAGGTCATTCCCCTCTTCAGGCTTTTGCAGAATTAGCTGGATAAATTGAAGGAGGAGCCAAGACGGAGCGATTCCGCAAAGTATGTGGGACTTGTGGATGGAGCCCTTCATTCGCTTTGCCAGGATTCAAGGGTGGTCAATCTGTTGAAATCAGAGCACTACATTTTGTCCACCGTGCTCAATCCTAGGTTTAAAGCCTACGTTGTATCTCTCTTTCCATCAGACACAAGTGTGCAGAGGTGCAAAGACCTGCTGGTTAGTAAATTGTCAACTCAAGGGGAACGTGAGCCATCAACAGCTCCTTCAATTTCTCCCACCACTGGGGCTGCAAAGAAAAGGATAACATTTCCTAGCCCACCCGCTGGCGGTGATGCAGGTCAATCAGGAGCGAAAGCTGACATCTGGTCCGGACTGAAGGACCTGACAACGATTACTGACATGTCTACTGTCACTGCATATGATTCTGTCACCATTGAAAGAATGGTGGAGGGTTATATGAGTGACAGCATCCAAGTAGGCATGTCAGACAGTCCGTACGTATACTGGCAGGAAAAAGAGGCAATTTGGAGGCCTCTGCACAAAATGGCTTTATTTTACCTAAGTTGCCCCCCCCCCCTCCCCCCCCCTTCAGTGTGTACTCCGAGAGAGTGTTTAGTGAAGCCGGTAACCTTGTCAGCGATCGGTGTAGGAGGTTACTTCCACTAAATGTGGAGAAGATGATGTTCATCAAAATGAATTATAAAGTCCACCGAGAAGACCTTTACCAGCAATTGCCTCCAGAAAATATACCTGTGATGGTGGATTCCAGTGGGGACGAATTAATACTCAGTGAGGAGGATGTACACGGTGAAAGGGGTGAGGAATCGGAGGATGATGATGAGGTGGACATCTTGCCCCTGTAGGGCCAGTTTGTGCAAGGAGAGATTGATTGCTTCTTTTTTGGTGCAGGCCCAAACAAACCATTCATTTCAGCCACAGTCGTGTGGCAGACCCTGTCGCTGAAATGATTGGTTTGTTAAAGTGTGCATGTCCTGTTTATACAACATAAGGGTGAGTGGGAGGGCTCAAGGACAATTCCATCTTGCACCTCTTTTTCTTCTTTGCATCATGTGTTGTTTGGGGACTAGTTTTTTAAGTGCCATCCTGTCTGTAACTGCAGTGCCTCTCCTAGATGGGCCAGGTGTTTGTGCCGCACACATGTATCGCTTAGCTCTTGGCCATCCAGCTACCTCATTGCACCTCTTTTTCTTCTTTGCATCATGTGCTGTTTGGGGACTAGTTTTTGAAGAGTGCCATCTTGTCTGCAACTGCAGTGACACTCCTAGATGGGCCAGGTGTTTGTGCCGCACACTTCTGTCGCTTAGATTAGTCATACAGCCACCTCGGTGCAACTTTTAGGCCTAAAAACAATGGTGTGAGGTGTTCAGAATAGACTGGAAATGAGTGGAAATGATTGTTATTGAGGTTAATAATACTGTAGGAGCAAAATTACCCCCAAATGCTGTGATTTTAGCTGTTTTTATGTTTTTTTTCCAAAAATCATCCAGATCCAAAACCAAAATACGAAAGGGTGGTTCTGGCAAAACCAAGCCAAAATCAAAACACGAAAATGGAATTAGAACCAAAACCAAAACACAAAACACGAAAAGTGCCCGCTGCACATCTCTAAAATATATATATAAACATACACTACCCAGATAATAATACAGCCAGCCTTACTTTTTGCTGGCAGGTTGCTGTGACAAAGGAGACAGGACTCAGGAGAGCTCACTCCTTTCTGTCTCCTCTAATATGCACGCTGATCCAAACGCTGCCGCTGTCCTGCAGCCTGAGCGCTCAGTCAATGACTGAGCCGCAGGCTGCTACTTTACACGGTATTGGACAGCTGAGCCATCGCTCAGCTGTCCTGTACTGTTTGGCAGCCGTGGCGCCGCAGCTGCTAGGTTGCCAGAGCAACCAAAGGAAGCCGTAAGCGCAGCACAGCACCGCAAATCGGTAAGAGCTCCGATCTGTGGCCGGGGTACTTACCCCCAGGCCCCTCCCCTTAATCCAGCTCTGAGAGAGAGTTAGATTTGGGTAGGTTACATTGTTTCTGTGCAGGGTAAATACTGGCTGCTATAGTTCTACACTGCAATTTAGATTTCAGTTTGAACACACCCCACCCAAATTTAACTCTCTCTGCACATGTTACATCTGCCCCACCTGCAGTGCATCATGCACCAAAAAAATGGGCGTGACCTCACTGTAAGGGCGTGGCAGTAAAAAAATTAAGGAAAAAAATAAAACACACTAACCCAGAGAGGGACAAAAACAAACACATTGGCCCCCACAGAAGGGATCAGAGTAACCGATCAGAGAAAGCAGAGCTTAAAACGTTGTTAGTAAAAATAATATAGATGGGGGAACCACAAACAAAATAAGTACCAGAATCTAGAGACCGTCTGTGCAGTCAGGTTGCCACCATGCAGTCCGCAAACCCCATGCAGAATCAGCAGGCATGTGAAACTGAATCAACACAGGTGGTCGGTCAATCAGCTCGGCAGCCCCACCAACCAATCTAGCTCATCACAGAAGCCGCAGGGCATACACCCAGCCAGACATCTGAACAAGACAAGGGTCAGCAGGAAATCAGCCACCTCCAATGCAGCAGTCCACAGGATGGCAGGAAGGAACAGCCAGGACCAGCAGCGACGACAGCTCCCAGCAGAACAGGACCACCAAATAAGAGGTCAGGTGGAGAAGTTGACTGTAGAAACTTATCAGCTTCCAGCTATGATTTTACAGAATGCACTAGATGTTAGCTAGAAGCTGACTGGAAGCTATGGAAAACATCTCCACTTGACCTCTTTGTAAGATTTTAAATATCTTTTAAACCTATAATGCATGTATCCCCTAAGGGACCCTAAGAAGCATTTAATTGAAGATACATTTACCTTGTGTAAAGTTAACTATAAATGATTTTATGGAATTTATGAAGAAGAAAAAGTCAGATTGATTGGATGAAGACATTTCTTTAAGTATAGGCCACTAATTTGATTGTATATGATTTCCCAATCAGATTGTATGTGATCTAATTGTGTGAGATCTGATTGTATGCAATTGTGATCAGGATAGATCACAATCTCATAAAACCTACAAGTTACACGAACATTGGAAATGACTAAAGGTTATGACATAGAGGATACATTTTATGAAATTATTATACTTAAGGGATATTTGCAACTGAACGTAACAAATGTTTCTGCGTACTTTTTGGACTTGTTTTGTTTCTTATTTCAATAGGATGCTTCCCGTGATCCTGAGAAAACAATTGCACCTTGCAACTATTAAATATGATTTATATAAAGTCCTTACATAAAAACTGCATTTTAAATGTGCATCACCGAACCAGATTACACAGGTGTATAAGCGGGAGCCTGAGGGCATACAGGTTGTAGGGAGAGACTCACTTCAAGGAACAAGGGGGGTCATTCTGACCTGATTGCACACTGCCTTTCATCGCAGCGCAGCTATCATACCAGAAGTGCGCATGCGCCGGCCCTGCAGTGCACCGGCGCATGGCTGACAGCCGACGGCTGTCGTTGCCTAGCGACCGCCTCTGCCTGATTGACAGGCAGAGGTGGGAGGGGGCGGCACAACAGCGTTTGTTCGCCGTTTTGTGGGCGCGGTCCGGCCAATGCAGGCGTGGCCGGACCGCGCGGGGGGGCGGACCGCAGCGGCTGCGTGACATCACACACAGCCGCTGTGACCCGGGCAGCGACGAGTAGCTCCCGGCCAGCACGCAGAAGCTGCTGCAGGTGGGGGAAGTTTCAGGCCTGACATGCAAGCCGGACTAGCACAGGGCGTCCCCCCGCATGTCAGTGTGCCTAGTCGTAGCCCTGCAAAATTTTGCAGGGCTATGATCAGTTCTGAATTAGGCCCAAAGACCAGAGGACGCGACTGATGGGACGTCGAGTTGTGCTGACCATTCTACCTATGGATGTTGACCTTTAATGTGTAGTTTGTTTACAGTTGTGTGTCATAGCCTCTGGCTCTAAAGGCTAGAGCATTCTGCATTGACGCTTGGGGCAGTGCTGTGCGCAGGCATGCGTATGCAGTTGGCGGTACTTATGCTTTATATTTGCAAATAAATCACTTTTGTGCTTTGGAACCACAATGATCACATTGGACTATCTTTTGCGACTAAATATAAGGAACTTAACAAAATATACAAACAAAGGAGTTCTTGGAAAAATGTATAGGCTATCAAGTTTGCCAGCTTAGTTTCCTTATCTGCAGGGCCAAATACCTGGCCAATAATTCTATTTTCACTAAATTATTTATAAAAAATAAGCCCTCATAATACGTAGGCTTACCATACTATCCCTTTTACTGGGGACACTCATGGATTACACACGTTCTAGGGCTGATTAAAACCAGGTGAAATGCAGGCTGGAAGTCAGCCAGCCACAGAACCTGCGTAATTCATGAGTGTCCCAGTTTAAAGGGACAGTATGGTAAACCTAATAATGGGTATCTGGATAATAGAGCTACAATATCTGGGTAGACAGTCAATAGGTCAACACCAACAGGTACAAAAGGTCTACATAATAAGGGTCGACACATGTTTTCTTTGTTTTTCACGTTTTTCTAAAAAAATATCAATTTACTATCCACGTGGAGTGTGGCTGGGAATAGTAACCTGTGGTGAGCGAAGCGGGATGCGGGAGGAGTGCCCACTCTTCTGGGGGTGCAAGGGACTACCCAGAATATTAGATGTCTCCTGCCGGTTCTGGAAGAGTAGGTAAGTACGCTCAAAGGGGCGTCTTAAGAGAGGAGGGCCCATGTGCAGACTCCGCGAGGGCCCCCTCTTCCGCACGGCGATGTAGGCTTCAGCATTTGTGCCAGAGTCTACTGCGCATGCACGGTGCCCACCATGGTCCGGAGACAAATTTCCTACTGTGCATGCACGGTGCCCATTTTGGAAGCGATTTTTTGCCGCAACTGCTGCCACTGAAGTACCCGACGCTGGACTCCGGCGAGGTAAGTATTAAAATATGGGTGCAATGTGTGCACAACGCCTATACCCAACGCCAATGGGGGTAATTCAGATCTGATCGCAGCAGCAAATTTGTTAGCAGTTGGGCAAAACCATGGGGGTCATTCCGAGTTGATCGTTCGCGAGCTACTTTTAGCAGCCGTGCAAAAGCATTGTCTCCGCCCACGGGGGAGTGTATTTTCGCTTTGCAAGTGTGCGAACGTGTGTGCAGCCGAGCGGGGCAAAAGCGTTTTTTGCAGTTTCTGAGTCGCTCTGGACTTACTCAGCCCTTGCGATCACTTCAGTCTTTTTAGTCCCGGAATTGATGTTAGACACCCGCCCTACTTGGACACGCCTGCGTTTTTCCAAACACTCCCTGAAAATGGTCAGTTGCCACCCATAAATGCTCTCTACCTGTCAATCTCTTTGCGATCGGATGTGTGAATGGATTCTTCGTTAAATCCATCGCCCAACAATGATCCGCTTTGTACCCGTACGACGCGCCTGTGCATTGTGGTGCATATGCATGTGCAGTAGTAACCTGTTCGCTGCGCTGCGAAAAACATCAGTGAGCGATCAACTCGGAATGACCCCCCATGTGCAGTGCAGGTGTGGCAAATATAACATGTGCAGAGAGAGTTCGATTTGGGCATACTTGCCTACTTTTCTGCAGCCAAGTCACTTAGGAGGGGGGCGTGGAGGAGGCGGTACGGGGATGTGGTGACGCAATAGTGTCATCATAGCCCCACCCACCACTTTTCATTGCCCCATTACCGGCATTGTGAAGTGGGGGGCGGGGCTACGATAACGCAATTTAGCGCGAATCGCGTCATTGCCCTGCCCGCTTCTCCTCTGTGACGAGATGCACAAGCAGTGGGTGCCGGTGCGCGTGGGGGTGCAGCGGGATGCGGGAGACTTGCCCACTTCCCAATTGGGTGTCACTCCCTAGCCTCCTTACCCAAGTAGCCTAACCCTAGCCTCCTTACCCCCGCAGCCTAACCCTAGCCTCCTTACCCCCACAGCCTAACCCTAACCTCCTTACCCCCGCAGCCTAACCCTTGCCTCCTTACCCCCGCAGCCTAACCATAACCTCCTTACCCCCGCAGCCTAACCCTAACCTCCTTACCCCCGCAGCCTAACCCTATCCTCCTTAACTCCGCAGCCTAATCCTAGCCTCCTTACCTCAGCAGCCTAACCCTAGCCTCCTTACCCCCGCAGCCTAACCCTAACCTCCTTACCCCCGCAGCCTAACCCTTGCCTTCTTACCCCGTAGTCTAACCCTAGCCTCCTTACCCCTGTAGCCTAACCCTAGCCTCCTTACACCCGCAGCCTAACCCTAACCTCCTTACCCCCGTAGCCTAACCCTTACCTCCTTACCCCCGCAGCCTACCCCTAGCCTCCTTTCCCCCGCAGCCTAACCCTAACCTCCTTTCCCCTGCAGCCTAACCCTAGCCTCCTTTTCCCCTGCAGCCTAACCCTAACCTCCTTACCCTCGCAGCCTAACCCTATCCTCCTTACCCTCGCAGCCTAACCCTAACCTCGCCTAAACCTTACCTTCTTACCCCCGCAGCCTAACCCTATCCTCCTTACCCTCGCAGCCTAACCCTAACCTCCTTACCCCCTCAGCCTAACCCTATCCTCCTTACCCCCTCAGCCTAACCCTATCCTCCTTAACCTCGCAGCCTAACCCTAACCTCGCCTAACCCGTACCTCCTTACCTCCGCAGCCTAACCCAATCCTCCTTACCCACGCAACCTACCCCTAACCTCGCCTAACCCTTTCCTCCTTGCCCCCGCAGCCTAACCATAGCCTCCTTACCCCCACAGACTAACCCTAACCTCCTTACCCCCACAGCCTAACCCTAACCTCCTTACCCCCGCAGCCTAACCCTAACCTCCTTACCCCCGCAGCCTAACCCTATCCTCCTTACCACCGCAGTCTAACCCTAACCTCCTTACCCCCGCAGCCTAACCCTAACCCCGCAGCCTAACCCTAACCTCCTTACCCCCGCAGCCTAACCCTAGCCTCCTTACCCCCGCAGCCTAACCCTAACCTCCTTAACCTCGCAGCCTAATCCTAACCTCCTTACCCCCGCAGCCTAACCCTATCCTCCTTACCACCGCAGTCTAACCCTAACCTCCTTACCCCCGCAGCCTAACCCTAACCCCGCAGCCTAACCCTAACCTCCTTACCCCCGCAGCCTAACCCTAGCCTCCTTACCCCTGCAGCCTAACCCTAACCTCCTTACCCCCGCAGCCTAACCCTAACCTCCTTACCCCCTCAGCCTAACCCTAACCTCCTTTCCCCCATAGTCTAACCCTAACCTCCTTACCCCTGCAGCCTAACCCTTAACTCCTTACCCCCGCAGCCTAACCCTATCCTCCTTACCCCCGCAGCCTAACCCTAACCTCCTTACCCCCGCAGCCTAACCCTAACCTCCTTACCCCTGCAGCCTAACCCTAACCTCCTTACCGCTGCAGCCTAACCCTATCCTCCTTACCCCCGCAGCCTAACCCTAACCTCCTTTCCCCCATTGTTCTTTTCCTATCCTACTTACCCCTGCAGCCTAACCCTAGCCTCTTACCCCCGCAGCCTAACCCTAGCCTCCTTACCCCCGCAGCCTAACCCTTACCTCCTTACCCCGCAGCCTAACCCTATCCTCCTTACCCCCGCAGCCTAACCCTAATCTCCTTACCCCCGTAGTCTAACCCTAACCTCCTTACCCCCGCAGCCTAATCCTAACCTCCTTACCCCCGCAGCCTAACTCTAGCCTCCTTACCCCCGCAGCCTAACCCTTACCTCCTTACCCCCGCAGCCTAACCCTAACCTCCTTACCCCCGCAGCCTAACCTTAACCTCCTTACCCCCGCAGCCTAACCCTAACCTCCTTACCGCTGCAGCCTAACCCTATCCTCCTTACCCCCGCAGCCTAACCCTAGCCTCCTTACCCCATAGTCTAACCCTAACCTCCTTAACCCTGCAGCCTAACCCTAGCCTCTTACCCCAGCAGCCTAACCCTAGCCTCCTTACCCCCGCAGCCTAACCCTTACCTCCTAACCCCCGCAGCCTAACCCTTACCTCCTTACCCCGCAGCCTAACCCTATCCTCCTTACCCCCGCAGCCTAACCCTAACCTCTTTACCCCCGCAGTCTATCCCTAGCCTCCTTACCCCCGCAGTCTATCCCTAGCCTCCTTACCTCCCCCGTAGTCTAACCCTAACCTCCTTACCCCCGCAGCCTAAACCTAACCTCCTTACCCCCGCAGCCTAACCCTAGCTTCCTTACCCCCGTAGCCTATCCCTAACCTCCCCGGGTGGCGACTAAAGCTAACACCCTCCCCCCACTACAGCCTAACCCTTACCCTTCCGACTGTACATACCTTCAGGATTCTGGGTGTCGGGATTCCGGTGTTAGGATCTTGACATTGTCGAGATTCCAGGGTCGGTGCTCTGATAGGTGTCGGGTTTCTGGCGTCTGTATATCGACTGCCGGGATGCCGACGGCCGGGATCTTGAACGTAATCCGTGACTCATAGAAACTTATCCATTTAAATGTTGTTTTAAGTTAAAAGGCAACCAAAATAAATGATAGTGTATCCAAATCCAGATTTTATTTTAACCCAATATGAATTGAATAAAGGTTGAGCAGTCATCTAAAGGGTCTCATACACTACTGCGACATGTCGGACCCTCATGTCACAGGCGATCACCCCGGCAGCCTCCCGGGGGGCAGAATCACATAAGATACATTGTATGCTGTCCTTTTGCATACAATGTATCTTGTGCAATCCCAGCCATGCCTGCGGGGTCAGACATATCACGAGTGCAGCACATTCAATCTAGAGGATCCGATCCGATGCTCACATGAACTCGCATCGGATCAGATCGGATGTAAAACATATCCGAAAATGCCCGATTTCATCTGATATATCGGCCCGAATGGCCGAAATTGAACAAAATAGGGCAATATCGTTCTGGTGTATGGGGCCCTTAAGTTGCGTTCAGTGAAATAATGAAATTGAAGCACACTGAAGGTGATAGTAAGAAATGGGGGTGGAGGGATAGAAAGGTGCTAGTGACAGTCTTCCATGAATCCAAGAGCTTACAGTTATTCCTTAGGATAGTGAGATTCCCAATGATGACTATGGGTGGAACATCTGAACTAAGTGGAAAGTAAGTTTTTTACTCACTGATCTTTTTTTTGTTTGCTCCTCTATTTTGAGCACCCCACTGTTAGTAACTATAATGCTGAACTCAGTGCAGCTCTCACATTGGCAGGAGAACGCAAAGTAGATGTGTCCTGGGAGCGATTGTAGGTTAGTACCGAGCACATTAGCCTATGCTGGCATGAAAAGTGTGTTTCCTGTTGCTAACTTGTTGGGCTTGAAGTCATGTCGTGCCCTAATAGCATCATTTCAGACATGAAGATTACCGGAGCATTTAAGGAAAGAGAAAACAGCTCATATTTATCTGTGTATAATTACAGAAATAAGCTGATCACCATAGTGTATAAAATAAAGATGTAACATCATATCCATTAGCAGAAATCACAGCACGTCCTGGTTATGTGGATGAGTCAGACTGATCTGGATCAAACATGCGTGCAACCTGGTTTCTGAGATAAAAGGAAATACTTATTCTCTTTACTGTGTTTACTTCTAAGTTTTCCAATAAAATGAAATGGCTTCTTTAGATAGAAATTTGGGATTGTGTTTAATCTGGAAAATTAGATGGCTTGTTTTATCCGTCTCCTCCGGGGATCGCCAGTAATGCCTCCAGTATGAAAATACAGAACTGCTGCTTGAGATTGATAGCGCACTCCGGTGTATGAGGATGCACATTCTGGTGTATGAGGGTATACACTCCAGTATATGAGGATGCACATTCTGGTGTATGAGGGTATACACTCCGGTGTATGAGGGTGCACATTCTGGTGTATGAGGGTATACACTCCGGTGTATGAGGAATAGGATGCACATTCCGGTGTATGAGGGTATACACTCCAGTGTATGAGGGTGCACATTCCGGTGTATGAGGGTATACACTCCGGTGTATGAGGATGCACATTCCGGTGTATGAGGTTATACACTCCAGTGTATGAGGGTGCACATTCCGGTGTATGAGGGTGCTCATTCTGGTGTATGAGGGTATACACTCCGGTGTATGAGGGTGCACATTCTGGTGTATGAGGGTATACACTCCAGTGTATGAGGGTGCACATTCCGGTGTATGAGGGTATACACTCCGGTGTATGAGGATGCACATTCCGGTGTATGAGGTTATACACTCCAGTGTATGAGGGTGCACATTCCGGTGTATGAGGATGCACATTCTGGTGTATGAGGGTATACACTCCAGTGTATGAGGGTGCACATTCCGGTGTATGAGGGTGCTCATTCTGGTGTATGAGGGTATACACTCCAGTGTATGAGGGTGCACATTCCGGTGTATGAGGGTATACACTCCAGTGTATGAGGGTGCATATTCCGGTGTATGAGGGTATACACTCCAGTGTATGAGGGTGCACATTCCGGTGTATGAGGGTATACACTCCAGTGTATGAGGGTGCACATTCCAGTGTATGAGGGTATACACTCCAGTGTATGAGGGTGCACATTCTGGTATATGAGGGTATACACTCCGGTGTATGAGGGTATACACTCCGGTGTATGAGGGTGCTCATTCTGGTGTATGAGGGTGCACATTGTGGTGTATGAGGGTATACACTCCGGTGTATGAGGGTGCACATTCCGGTGTATGAGGATGCACACTCCGGTGTATGAGGGTGCACATTCTGGTGTTTGAGGGTATATACTCCGGTGTATGAGGGTGCACATTCTGGTGTATGAGGGTATACACTCCGGTGTATGAGGGTATACACTCCGGTGTATGAGGATGCACATTCCGGTGTATGAGGGTGCACATTCTGGTGTATCAAGGGGCGCACTTCGGTGTATGAGGATGCACATTCTGGTATATGAGGGTATACACTCCGGTGTATGAGGGTATACACTCCGGTGTATGAGGGTGCACATTCTGGTGTATGAGGGTGCACATTCTGGTATATGAGGGTATACACTCCGGTGTATGAGGGTATATACTCTGGTGTATGAGGGTGCACATTCCGGTGCATGAGGGTACACATTCTGGTGTATGAGGGTGCACATTCTGGTATATGAGGGTATACACTCCGGTGTATGAAGGTGCACATCCTGGTGTATGAGGGTATACACTCCGGTGTATGAGGGTGCACACATTCCGGTGTATGAGGATGCACACTCCAGTGTATGAGAGTGCACATTCTGGTGTATGAGGGTATATACTCCGGTGTATGAGGTTGCACATTCTGGTGTATGAGGGTATATACTCCGGTGTATGAGGGTGCACATTCTGGTGTATGAGGGTACACACTCCGGTGTATGAGGGTGCACATTCCGGTGTATGAGGATGCACACTCCAGTATATGAGGGTGCACATTCCGGTGTATGAGGGTTTACACTCCGGTGTATGAGGGTGCACATTCCGCTGTGTGAGGGTTTACACTCCGGTGTATGAGGATGTACATTCTGGTGTATGAGGGTATACACTCCGGTGTATGAGGGTGCACATTCTGGTGTATGAGGGTGCACATTCTGGTGTATGAGGGTGCACATTCTGGTGTATGAGGGTATACACTCCGGTGTATGAGGGTATACACTCCGGTGTATGAGGGTGCACATTCTGGTATATAAGGGTATACACTCCGGTGTATGAGGGTATACACTCCGGTGTATGAGGGTGCACATTCTGGTGTATGAGGGTGCACATTCTGGTATATGAGGGTATACACTCCGGTGTATGAGGGTATACACTCCGGTGTATGAGGGTGTACATTCCGGTGTATGAGGGTGCAAATTCTGGTGTATGAGGGTGCACATTCTGGTGTATGAGGGTATACACTCCGGTGTATGAGGGTATACACTCCGGTGTATGAAGGTGCACATCCTGGTGTATGAGGGTGCACACATTCCGGTGTATGAGGATGCACACTCCGGTGTATGAGAGTACACATTCTGGCATATGAGGGTATATACTCCGGTGTATGAGGGTGCACATTCTGGTGTATGAGGGTATATACTCCGGTGTATAAGGGTGCACATTCTTTTATATGAGGGTATACACTCCGGTGTATGAAGGTGCACATCCTGGTGTATGAGGGTATACACTCCGGTGTATGAGGGTGCACACATTCCGGTGTATGAGGATGCACACTCCAGTGTATGAGAGTGCACATTCTGGTGTATGAGGGTATATACTCCGGTGTATGAGGGTGCACATTCTGGTGTATGAGGGTATATACTCCGGTGTATGAGGGTGCACATTCTGGTGTATGAGGGTACACACTCCGGTGTATGAGGGTGCACATTCCGGTGTATGAGGATGCACACTCCAGTATATGAGGGTGCACATTCCGGTGTATGAGGGTTTACACTCCGGTGTATGAGGGTGCACATTCCGCTGTGTGAGGGTTTACACTCCGGTGTATGAGGATGTACATTCTGGTGTATGAGGGTATACACTCCGGTGTATGAGGGTGCACATTCTGGTGTATGAGGGTGCACATTCTGGTGTATGAGGGTATACACTCCGGTGTATGAGGGTATACACTCCGGTGTATGAGGGTGCACATTCTGGTATATAAGGGTATACACTCCGGTGTATGAAGGTATACACTCCGGTGTATGAGGGTGCACATTCTGGTGTATGAGGGTGCACATTCTGGTATATGAGGGTATACACTCCGGTGTATGAGGGTATACACTCCGGTGTATGAGGGTGTACATTCCGGTGTATGAGGGTGCAAATTCTGGTGTATGAGGGTGCACATTCTGGTGTATGAGGGTATACACTCTGGTGTATGAGGGTATACACTCCGGTGTATGAAGGTGCACATCCTGGTGTATGAGGGTGCACACATTCCGGTGTATGAGGATGCACACTCCGGTGTATGAGAGTACACATTCTGGCATATGAGGGTATATACTCCGGTGTATGAGGGTGCACATTCTGGTGTATGAGGGTATATACTCCGGTGTATGAGGGTGCACATTCTGGTGTATGAGGGTATACACTCCGGTGTATGAGGGTGCACATTCCGGTGTATGAGGATGCACACTCCGTTGTATGAGGGTGCACATTCTGGTGTATGAGGGTATATACTCCGGTGTATGAGGGTGCACATTCTGGTGTGTGAGGGTATACACTCCGGTGTATGAGGGTATACACTCCGGTGTATGAGGATGCACATTCCGGTGTATGAGGGCGCACATTCTGGTGTATCAAGGGGCGCACTCCGGTGTATGAGGATGTGCATTCTGGTGTATGAGGGTGCACATTCTGGTGTGTGAGGGTGCACATTCTGGTGTATGAGGGTATACACTCCGGTGTATGAGGGTGCACATTCTGGTATATGAGGGTATACACACCGGTGTATGAGGGTATACACTCCGGTGTATGAGGGTGCACATTCTGGTGTATGAGGGTGCACATTCTGGTATATGAGGGTATACACTCTGGTGTATGAGGGTATACGCTCCGGTGTATGAGGGTATACACTCCGGTGTATGAGGGTATACACTCCGGTGTATGAAGGTGCACATCCTGGTGTATGAGGGTATACACTCCGGTGTATGAGGATGCACACTCCGGTGTATGAGAGTTCACATTCTGGTGTATGAGGGTATATACTCCGGTGTATGAGGGTGCACATTCTGGTGTATGAGGGAGTATACTCCGGTGTATGAGGGTGCACATTCTGGTGTATGAGGGTATACACTCTGGTGTATGAGGGTGCACATTCCGGTGTATGAGGATGCACACTCCGTTGTATGAGGGTGCACATTCTGGTGTATGAGGGTATACACTCCGGTGTATGAGGGTGCACATTCTGGTGTATGAGGGTTTACACTCTGGTGTATGAGGGTTTACACTCTGGTGTATGAGGGTATACACTCCGGTGTATGAGGATGCACATTCCGGTGTATGAGGGTGCACATTCTGGTGTATCAAGGGGCGCACTCCGGTGTATGAGGATGTGCATTCTGGTGTATTAGGGTGCGCACTCCGGTGTATGAGGATGTGCATTCTGGTGTATGAGGGGGCGCATTCCGTTACATGAGGATGCACATTCCGGCATATGAGGGTATATACTCCGGTGTATGAGGGTATACACTCCGGTGTATGAGGGTATACACTCCGGTGTATGAGGGTAAACACTCCGGTGTATGAGGGTGCACATTCTGGTGTATGAGGGTATACACTCCGGTGTATGAGGGTGCACATTCTGGTGTATAAGGGTATATACTCCGGTGTATGTAGGTGCACATTCTGGTGTATGAGGGTGCGCACTCCGGTGTATGAGGGTGCGCACTCCGGTACATGAGGATGCGCATTCCGGTATGTGAGGGTATACACACTTTGGTGTATGAGGGTATACACTCCGGTGTATAAAGGTGCACATTCCGGTGTATGAGGGTATACACTCCGGTGTATGAGGGTAGACACTCCGGTGTATGAGGGTATACACTCTGGTGTTTGAGGGTGCGCACTCCGGTGTATGAGAGTTTACACTCTGGTGTATGAGGGTGCGCACTCCGGTGTATGAGGGTGCGCACTCCTGGTGTATGAGGGTATATACTCCGGTGTATGAGGGTGCACACTCTGGTGTATGAGGGTGCACATTCTGGTGTATGAGGGTGCGCACTCCGGTGTTTGGGGGTGCGCACTCTGGTGTATGAAGGTGCCCACTCTGGTGTATGAGGGTGCGCACTCTGGTGTATGAGGGTGTGCACTCTGGTGTATGAGGATGCGCATTCTGGTGTATGAAGGTGCGCACTCTGGTGTATGAGGGTGCGCACTCCTGTACATAAGGATGCGCATTCCGGTATGTGAGGGTATACACACTCCGGTGTATGAGGGTATACACTCCGGTGTATGAAGGTGCACATTCCGGTGTATGAGGGTATACACTCCGGTGTATGAGGGTATACACTCTGGTGTATGAGGGTATACACTCTGGTGTATGAGGGTGCGCACTCCGGTGTATGAGGGTGCGCACTCCGGTGTATGAGGGTATATACTCCGGTGTATGAGGGTGCACACTCTGGTGTATGAGGGTGCACATTCTGGTGTATGAGGGTGCGCACTCCGGTGTTTGAGGGTGCGCACTCTGGTGTATGATGGTGCGCACTCTGGTGTATGAGGGTGCGCACTCTGGCGTATGAGGGTGTGCACTCTGGTGTATGAGGATGCGCATTCTGGTGTATGAAGGTGCGCACTCTGCTGTATGAGGGTGCGCACTCTGGTGTATGAGGGGGCGCACTCCGGTACATGAGGATGCACATTCCGGTATATGAGGGTATACACTCCGGTGTATGAGGGTATACACTTCGGTGTATGAGGGTATACACTTCGGTGTATGAGGGTGTGTATTCTGGTGTATGAGGGTGCACATTCTGGTGTTTAATCTGGAAAATTAGATGGCTTGTTTTATCCGTCTCCTCCGGGGATCGTCAGTAATGCCTCCAGTATGAAAATACAGAACTGTTGCTTGAGATTGATAGGGCACTCTGATGTATGAGGATGCACATTCTGGTGTATGAGGGTATACACTCCAGTGTATGAGGGTGCACATTCCGGTGCATGAGGGTATACACTCCAGTGTATGAGGGTGCACGTTCCGGTGTATGAGGGTATACACTCCAGTGTATGAGGATGCACATTCCGCTGTGTGAGGGTTTACACGCCGGTGTATGAGGATGTACATTCTAGTGTATGAGGGTATACACTCCGGTGTATGAGGATGCACATTCTGGTGTATGAGGGTGCACATTCTGGTGTATCAAGGGGCGCAATCCGGTGTATGAGGATGTGCATTCTGGTGTATGAGGGTGCGCACTCCGGTGTATGAGGATGTGCATTCTGGTGTATGAGGGGGCGCATTCCGTTACATGAGGATGCACATTCCGGTATATGAGGGTATACACTCCAGTGTATGAGGGTGCACATTCCAGTGTATGAGGGTATACACTCCAGTGTATGAGGGTGCACATTCTGGTATATGAGGGTATACAGTCCGGTGTATGAGGGTATACACTCCGGTGTATGAGGGTGCTCATTCTGGTGTATGAGGGTGCACATTGTGGTGTATGAGGGTATACACTCCGGTGTATGAGGGTGCACATTTCGGTGTATGAGGGTGCACATTCTGGTGTTTGAGGGTATATACTCCGGTGTATGAGGGTGCACATTCTGGTGTATGAGGGTATACACTCCGGTGTATGAGGGTTTACACTCCGGTGTATGAGGATGCACATTCCGGTGTATGAGGGTGCACATTCTGGTGTATCAAGGGGCGCACTTCGGTGTATGAGGATGCACATTCTGGTATATGAGGGTATACACTCCGGTGTATGAGGGTGCACATTCTAGTGTATGAGGGTGCACATTCTGGTGTATGAGGGTATACACTCCGGTGTATGAGGGTATACACTCCGGTGTATGAGGGTGCACATTCTGGTATATAAGGGTATACACTCCGGTGTATGAGGGTATACACTCCGGTGTATGAGGGTGCACATTCTGGTGTATGAGGGTGCACATTCTGGTATATGAGGGTATACACTCCGGTGTATGAGGGTATACACTCCGGTGTATGAGGGTGTACATTCCGGTGTATGAGGGTGCAAATTCTGGTGTATGAGGGTGCACATTCTGGTGTATGAGGGTATACACTCCGGTGTATGAGGGTATACACTCCGGTGTATGAGGGTATACACTCCGGTGTATGAAGGTGCACATTCCGGTGTATGAGGGTATACACTCCGGTGTATGAGGGTATACACTCTGGTGTATGAGGGTATACACTCTGGTGTATGAGGGTGCGCACTCCGGTGTATGAGGGTGCGCACTCCGGTGTATGAGGGTATATACTCCGGTGTATGAGGGTGCACACTCTGGTGTATGAGGGTGCACATTCTGGTGTATGAGGGTGCGCACTCCGGTGTTTGAGGGTGCGCACTCTGGTGTATGATGGTGCGCACTCTGGTGTATGAGGGTGCGCACTCTGGCGTATGAGGGTGTGCACTCTGGTGTATGAGGATGCGCATTCTGGTGTATGAAGGTGCGCACTCTGCTGTATGAGGGTGCGCACTCTGGTGTATGAGGGGGCGCACTCCGGTACATGAGGATGCACATTCCGGTATATGAGGGTATACACTCCGGTGTATGAGGGTATACACTTCGGTGTATGAGGGTATACACTTCGGTGTATGAGGGTGTGTATTCTGGTGTATGAGGGTGCACATTCTGGTGTTTAATCTGGAAAATTAGATGGCTTGTTTTATCCGTCTCCTCCGGGGATCGTCAGTAATGCCTCCAGTATGAAAATACAGAACTGTTGCTTGAGATTGATAGGGCACTCTGATGTATGAGGATGCACATTCTGGTGTATGAGGGTATACACTCCAGTGTATGAGGGTGCACATTCCGGTGCATGAGGGTATACACTCCAGTGTATGAGGGTGCACGTTCCGGTGTATGAGGGTATACACTCCAGTGTATGAGGATGCACATTCCGCTGTGTGAGGGTTTACACGCCGGTGTATGAGGATGTACATTCTAGTGTATGAGGGTATACACTCCGGTGTATGAGGATGCACATTCTGGTGTATCAAGGGGCGCAATCCGGTGTATGAGGATGTGCATTCTGGTGTATGAGGGTGCGCACTCCGGTGTATGAGGATGTGCATTCTGGTGTATGAGGGGGCGCATTCCGTTACATGAGGATGCACATTCCGGTATATGAGGGTATACACTCCAGTGTATGAGGGTGCACATTCCAGTGTATGAGGGTATACACTCCAGTGTATGAGGGTGCACATTCTGGTATATGAGGGTATACAGTCCGGTGTATGAGGGTATACACTCCGGTGTATGAGGGTGCTCATTCTGGTGTATGAGGGTGCACATTGTGGTGTATGAGGGTATACACTCCGGTGTATGAGGGTGCACATTCCGGTGTATGAGGGTGCACATTCTGGTGTTTGAGGGTATATACTCCGGTGTATGAGGGTGCACATTCTGGTGTATGAGGGTATACACTCCGGTGTATGAGGGTTTACACTCCGGTGTATGAGGATGCACATTCCGGTGTATGAGGGTGCACATTCTGGTGTATCAAGGGGCGCACTTCGGTGTATGAGGATGCACATTCTGGTATATGAGGGTATACACTCCGGTGTATGAGGGTGCACATTCTGGTGTATGAGGGTGCACATTCTGGTGTATGAGGGTATACACTCCGGTGTATGAGGGTATACACTCCGGTGCATGAGGGTGCACATTCTGGTATATAAGGGTATACACTCCGGTGTATGAGGGTATACACTCCGGTGTATGAGGGTGCACATTCTGGTGTATGAGGGTGCACATTCTGGTATATGAGGGTATACACTCCGGTGTATGAGGGTATACACTCCGGTCTATGAGGGTGTACATTCCGGTGTATGAGGGTGCAAATTCTGGTGTATGAGGGTGCACATTCTGGTGTATGAGGGTATACACTCCGGTGTATGAGGGTATACACTCCGGTGTATGAGGGTATACACTCCGGTGTATGAAGGTGCACATCCTGGTGTATGAGGGTGCACACATTCCGGTGTATGAGGATGCACACTCCGGTGTATGAGAGTACACATTCTGGCATATAAGGGTATATACTCCGGTGCATGAGGGTGCACATTCTGGTGTATGAGGGTATATACTCCGGTGTATGAGGGTATACACTCCGGTGTATGAGGGTATACACTCCGGTGTATGAAGGTGCACATCCTGGTGTATGAGGGTGCACACATTCCGGTGTATGAGGATGCACACTCCGGTGTATGAGAGTACACATTCTGGCATATGAGGGTATATACTCCGGTGTATGAGGGTGCACATTCTGGTGTATGAGGGTATATACTCCGGTGTATGAGGGTGCACATTCTGGTGTATGAGGGTATACACTCCGGTGTATGAGGGTGCACATTCCGGTGTATGAGGATGCACACTCCGTTATATGAGGGTGCACATTCTGGTGTATGAGGGTATATACTCCGGTGTATGAGGGTGCACATTCTGGTGTATGAGGGTATACACTCCGGTGTATGAGGGTATACACTCCGGTGTATGAGGATGCACATTCCGGTGTATGAGGGCGCACATTCTGGTGTATCAAGGGGCGCTCTCCGGTGTATGAGGATGTGCATTCTGGTGTATGAGGGTGCACATTCTGGTGTATGAGGGTGCACATTCTGGTGTATGAGGGTATACACTCCGGTGTATGAGGGTGCACATTCTGGTGTATGAGGGTGCACATTCTGGTGTATGAGGGTATACACTCCGGTGTATGAGGGTATACACTCCGGTGTATGAGGGTGCACATTCTGGTATATGAGGGTATACACTCCGGTGTATGAGGGTGCACATTCTGGTGTATGAGGGTGCACATTCTGGTATATGAGGGTATACACTCTGGTGTATGAGGGTATACGCTCCGGTGTATGAGGGTATACACTCCAGTGTATGAGGGTATACACTCCGGTGTATGAAGGTGCACATCCTGGTGTATGAGGGTATACACTCCGGTGTATGAGGATGCACACTCCGGTGTATGAGAGTTCACATTCTGGTGTATGAGGGTATATACTCCGGTGTATGAGGGGGCGCATTCCATTACATGAGGATGCACATTCCGGTATATGAGGGTATACACTCCAGTGTATGAGGGTGCACATTCCAGTGTATGAGGGTATACACTCCAGTGTATGAGGGTGCACATTCTGGTATATGAGGGTATACACTCCGGTGTATGAGGGTATACACTCCGGTGTATGAGGGTGCTCATTCTGGTGTATGAGGGTGCACATTGTGGTGTATGAGGGTATACACTCCGGTGTATGAGGGTGCACATTCCGGTGTATGAGGATGCACACTCCGGTGTATGAGGGTGCACATTCTGGTGTTTGAGGGTATATACTCCGGTGTATGAGGGTGCACATTCTGGTGTATGAGGGTATACACTCCGGTGTATGAGGATGCACATTCCGGTGTATGAGGGTGCACATTCTGGTGTATCAAGGGGCGCACTTCGGTGTATGAGGATGCACATTCTGGTATATGAGGGTATACACTCCGGTGTATGAGGGTATACAGTCCGGTGTATGAGGGTGCACATTCTGGTGTATGAGGGTGCACATTCTGGTATATGAGGGTATACACTCCGGTGTATGAGGGTATATACTCCGGTGTATGAGGGTGCACATTCCGGTGCATGAGGGTACACATTCTGGTGTATGAGGGTGCACATTCTGGTATATGAGGGTATACACTCCGGTGTATGAGGGTATACACTCCGGTGTATGAGGGTGCACATTCCGCTGTGTGAGGGTTTACACTCCGGTGTATGAGGATGTACATTCTGGTGTATGAGGGTATACACTCCGGTGTATGAGGGTGCACATTCTGGTGTATGAGGGTGCACATTCTGGTGTATGAGGGTATACACTTCGGTGTATGAGGGTGCACATTCTGGTGTATGAGGGTGCACATTCTGGTGTATGAGGGTATACACTCCGGTGTATGAGGGTATACACTCCGGTGTATGAGGGTGCACATTCTGGTATATAAGGGTATACACTCCGGTGTATGAGGGTATACACTCCGGTGTATGAGGGTGCACATTCTGGTGTATGAGGGTGCACATTCTGGTATATGAGGGTATACACTCCGGTGTATGAGGGTATACACTCCGGTGTATGAGGGTGTACATTCCGGTGTATGAGGGTGCAAATTCTGGTGTATGAGGGTGCACATTCTGGTGTATGAGGGTATACACTCCGGTGTATGAGGGTATACACTCCGGTGTATGAGGGTATACACTCCGGTGTATGAAGGTGCACATCCTGGTGTATGAGGGTGCACACATTCCGGTGTATTAGGATGCACACTCCGGTGTATGAGAGTACACATTCTGGCATATGAGGGTATATACTCCGGTGTATGAGGGTGCACATTCTGGTGTATGAGGGTATATACTCCGGTGTATGAGGGTGCACATTCTGGTGTATGAGGGTATACACTCCGGTGTATGAGGGTGCACATTCCGGTGTATGAGGATGCACACTCCAGTATATGAGGGTACACACTCCGGTGTATGAGGGTGCACATTCCGGTGTATGAGGATGCACACTCCAGTATATGAGGGTGCACATTCCGGTGTATGAGGGTTTACACTCCGGTGTATGAGGGTGCACATTCCGCTGTGTGAGGGTTTACACTCCGGTGTATGAGGATGTACATTCTGGTGTATGAGGGTATACACTCCGGTGTATGAGGGTGCACATTCTGGTGTATGAGGGTATACACTCCGGTGTATGAGGGTATACACTCCGGTGTATGAGGGTATACACTCCGGTGTATGAGGGCGCACATTCTGGTGTATCAAAGGGCGCACTCCGGTGTATGAGGATGTGCATTCTGGTGTATGAGGGTGCACATTCTGGTGTATGAGGGTGCACATTCTGGTGTATGAGGGTATACACTCCGGTGTATGAGGGTGCACATTCTGGTGTATGAGGGTGCACATTCTGGTGTATGAGGGTATACACTCCGGTGTATGAGGGTATACACTCCGGTGTATGAGGGTGCACATTCTGGTATATGAGGGTATACACTCCGGTGTATGAGGGTATACACTCCGGTGTATGAGGGTTCACATTCTGGTATATGAGGGTATACACTCTGGTGTATGAGGGTATACGCTCCGGTGTATGAGGGTATACACTCCGGTGTATGAGGGTATACACTCTGGTGTATGAGGGTATACGCTCCGGTGTATGAGGGTATACACTCCGGTGTATGAGGGTATACACTCCGGTGTATGAAGGTGCACATCCTGGTGTATGAGGGTATAAACTCCGGTGTATGAGGATGCACACTCCGGTGTATGAGAGTTCACATTGTGGTGTATGAGGGAGTATACTCCGGTGTATGAGGGTGCACATTCTGGTGTATGAGGGTATACACTCCGGTGTATGAGGGTGCACATTCCGGTGTATGAGGATGCACACTCCGGTGTATGAGGGTGCACATTCTGGTGTATGAGGGTATACACTCCGGTGTATGAGGGTGCACATTCTGGTGTATGAGGGTATACACTCCGGTGTATGAGGGTATACACTCCGGTGTATGAGGATGCACATTCCGGTGTATGAGGGTGCACATTCTGGTGTATCAAGGGGCGCACTCCGGTGTATGAGGATGTGCATTCTGGTGTATTAGGGTGCGCACTCCGGTGTATGAGGATGTGCATTCTGGTGTATGAGGGGGCGCATTCCGTTACATGAGGATGCACATTCCGGCATATGAGGGTATACACTCCGGTGTATGAGGGTATACACTCCGGTGTATGAGGGTATACACTCCGGTGTATGAGGGTATACACTCCGGTGTATGAGGATGCACATTCCGGTGTATGAGGGCGCACATTCTGGTGTATCAAGGGGCGCACTCCGGTGTATGAGGATGTGCATTCTGGTGTATGAGGGTGCGCACTCCGGTGTATGAGGATGTGCATTCTGGTGTATGAGGGGGCGCATTCCGTTACATGAGGATGCACATTCCGGTATATGAGGGTATACACTCCAGTGTATGAGGGTGCACATTCCAGTGTATGAGGGTATACACTCCAGTGTATGAGGGTGCACATTCTGGTATATGAGGGTATACAGTCCGGTGTATGAGGGTATACACTCCGGTGTATGAGGGTGCTCATTCTGGTGTATGAGGGTGCACATTGTGGTGTATGAGGGTATACACTCCGGTGTATGAGGGTGCACATTCCGGTGTATGAGGATGCACCCTCCGGTGTATGAGGGTGCACATTCTGGTGTTTGAGGGTATATACTCCGGTGTATGAGGGTGCACATTCTGGTGTATGAGGGTATACACTCCGGTGTATGAGGGTATACACTCCGGTGTATGAGGATGCACATTCCGGTGTATGAGGGTGCACATTCTGGTGTATCAAGGGGCGCACTTCGGTGTATGAGGATGCACATTCTGGTATATGAGGGTATACACTCTCCGGTGTATGAGGGTATACACTCCGGTGTATGAGGGTGCACATTCTGGTGTATGAGGGTGCACATTCTGGTGTATGAGGGTATACACTCCGGTGTATGAGGGTATACACTCCGGTGTATGAGGGTGCACATTCTGGTATATAAGGGTATACACTCCGGTGTATGAGGGTATACACTCCAGTGTATGAGGGTGCACATTCTGGTATATGAGGGTATACACTCCGGTGTATGAGGGTATACACTCCGGTGTATGAGGGTGTACATTCCGGTGTATGAGGGTGCAAATTCTGGTGTATGAGGGTGCACATTCTGGTGTATGAGGGTATACACTCCGGTGTATGAGGGTATACACTCCGGTGTATGAGGGTATACACTCCGGTGTATGAAGGTGCACATCCTGGTGTATGAGGGTGCACACATTCCGGTGTATGAGGATGCACACTCCGGTGTATGAGAGTACACATTCTGGCATATGAGGGTATATACTCCGGTGTTTGAGGGTGCACATTCTGGTGTGTGAGGGTATATACTCCGGTGTATGAGGGTGCACATTCTGGTGTATGAGGGTATACACTCCGGTGTATGAGGGTGCACATTCCGGTGTATGAGGATGCACACTCCGTTGTATGAGGGTGCACATTCTGGTGTATGAGGGTATATACTCCGGTGTATGAGGGTGCACATTCTGGTGTATGAGGGTATACACTCCGGTTTATGAGGGTATACACTCCGGTGTATGAGGATGCACATTCCGGTGTATGAGGACGCACATTCTGGTGTATCAGGGGGCGCACTCCGGTGTATGAGGATGTGCATTCTGGTGTATGAGGGTGCACATTCTGGTGTATGAGGGTGCACATTCTGGTGTATGAGGGTATACACTCCGGTGTATGAGGGTGCACATTCTGGTGTATGAGGGTGCACATTCTGGTGTATGAGGGTATACACTCCGGTGTATGAGGGTATACACTCCGGTGTATGAGGGTGCACATTCTGGTATATGAGGGTATACACTCCGGTGTATGAGGGTATACACTCCGGTGTATGAGGGTGCACATTCTGGTGTATGAGGGTGCACATTCTGGTATATGAGGGTATACACTCTGGTGTATGAGGGTATACGCTCCGGTGTATGAGGGTATACACTCCAGTGTATGAGGGTATACACTCCGGTGTATGAAGGTGCACATCCTGGTGTATGAGGGTATACACTCCGGTGTATGAGGATGCACACTCCGGTGTATGAGAGTTCACATTCTGGTGTATGAGGGTATATACTCCGGTGTATGAGGGTGCACATTCTGGTGTATGAGGGAGTATACTCCGGTGTATGAGGGTGCACATTCTGGTGTATGAGGGTATACACTCTGGTGTATGAGGGTGCACATTCCGGTGTATGAGGATGCACACTCCGGTGTATGAGGGTGCACATTCTGGTGTATGAGGGTATACACTCCGGTGTATGAGGGTGCACATTCTGGTGTATGAGGGTATACACTCCGGTGTATGAGGATGCACATTCCGGTGTATGAGGGTGCACATTCTGGTGTATCAAGGGGCGCACTCCGGTGTATGAGGATGTGCATTCTGGTGTATTAGGGTGCGCACTCCGGTGTATGAGGATGTGCATTCTGGTGTATGAGGGGGCGCATTCCGTTACATGAGGATGCACATTCCGGCATATGAGGGTATACACTCCGGTGTATGAGGGTATACACTCCGGTGTATGAGGGTATACACTCCGGTGTATGAGGGTAAACAGTCCGGTGTATGAGGGTGCACATTCTGGTGTATGAGGGTATACACTCCGGTGTATGAGGGTTCACATTCTGGTGTATAAGGGTATATACTCCGGTGTATGAAGGTGCACATTCTGGTGTATGAGGGTGCGCACTCCGGTGTATGAGGGTGCGCACTCCGGTACATGAGGATGCGCATTCCGGTATGTGAGGGTATACACACTGTGGTGTATGAGGGTATACACTCCGGTGTATAAAGGTGCACATTCCGGTGTATGAGGGTATACACTCCGGTGTATGAGGGTATACACTCTGGTGCATGAGGGTGCGCACTCCGGTGTATGAGAGTGTGCACTCTGGTGTATGAGGGTGCGCACTCCGGTGTATGAGGGTGCGCACTCCGGTGTATGAGGGTATATATTCCGGTGTATGAGGGTGCACACTCTGGTGTATGAGGGTGTACATTCTGGTGTATGAGGGTGCGCACTCCGGTGTTTGAGGGTGCGCACTCTGGTGTATGAAGGTGCCCACTCTGGTGTATGAGGGTGCGCACTCTGGTGTATGAAGGTGCCCACTCTGGTGTTTGAGGGTGCGCACTCTGGTGTATGAGGGTGTGCACTCTGGTGTATGAGGATGCGCATTCTGGTGTATGAAGTTGCGCACTCTGGTGTATGAAGGTGCGCACTCTGGTGTATGAGGGTGCGCACTCCGGTACATGAGGATGCGCATTCCGGTATGTGAGGGTATACACGCTCCGGTGTATGAGGGTATACACTCCGGTGTATGAAGGTGCACATTCCGGTGTATGAGGGTATACACTCCGGTGTATGAGGGTATACACTCTGGTGTATGAGGGTATACACTCTGGTGTATGAGGGTGCGCACTCCGGTGTATGAGGGTGCGCACTCCGGTGTATGAGGGTATATACTCCGGTGTATGAGGGTGCACACTCTGGTGTATGAGGGTGCACATTCTGGTGTATGAGGGTGCGCACTCCGGTGTTTGAGGGTGCGCACTCTGGTGTATGATGGTGCGCACTCTGGCGTATGAGGGTGTGCACTCTGGTGTATGAGGATGCGCATTCTGGTGTATGAAGGTGCGCACTCTGCTGTATGAGGGTGCGCACTCTGGTGTATGAGGGGGCGCACTCCGGTACATGAGGATGCACATTCCGGTATATGAGGGTATACACTCCGGTGTATGAGGGTATACACTTCGGTGTATGAGGTTATACACTTCGGTGTATGAGGGTGTGTATTCTGGTGTATGAGGGTGCACACTCCAGTGTATGAGGGTGCACATTCCGGTGTATGAGGGTATACACTCCAGTGTATGAGGGTGCACGTTCCGGTGTATGAGGGTATACACTTCAGTGTATGAGGATGCACATTCCGCTGTGTGAGGGTTTACACTCCGGTGTATGAGGATGTACATTCTAGTGTATGAGGGTATACACTCCGGTGTATGAGGATGCACATTCTGGTGTATGAGGGTGCACATTCTGGTGTATCAAGAGGCGCACTCCGGTGTATGAGGATGTGCATTCTGGTGTATGAGGGTGCGCACTCCGGTGTATGAGGATGTGCATTCTGGTGTATGAGGGGGCGCATTCCGTTACATGAGGATGCACATTCCGGTATATGAGGGTATACACTCCAGTGTATGAGGGTGCACATTCCAGTGTATGAGGGTATACACTCCAGTGTATGAGGGTGCACATTCTGGTATATGAGGGTATACACTCCGGTGTATGAGGGTATACACTCCGGTGTATGAGGGTGCTCATTCTGGTGTATGAGGGTGCACATTGTGGTGTATGAGGGTATACACTCCGGTGTATGAGGGTGCACATTCCGGTGTATGAGGATGCACACTCCGGTGTATGAGGGTGCACATTCTGGTGTTTGAGGGTATATACTCCGGTGTATGAGGGTGCACATTCTGGTGTATGAGGGTATACACTCCGGTGTATGAGGGTATACACTCCGGTGTATGAGGATGCACATTCCGGTGTATGAGGGTGCACATTCTGGTGTATCAAGGGGCGCACTTCGGTGTATGAGGATGCACATTCTGGTATAGGAGGGTATACACTCCGGTGTATGAGGGTATATACTCCGGTGTATGAGGGTGCACATTCCGGTGCATAAGGGTACACATTCTGGTGTATGAGGGTGCACATTCTGGTATATGAGGGTATACACTCCTGTGTATGAGGGTATACACTCCGGTGTATGAAGGTGCACATCCTGGTGTATGAGGGTATACACTCCGGTGTATGAGGGTGCACACATTCCGGTGTATGAGGATGCACACTCCAGTGTATGAGAGTGCACATTCTGGTGTATGAGGGTATATACTCCGGTGTATGAGGGTGCACATTCTGGTGTATGAGGGTATATACTCCGGTGTATGAGGGTGCACATTCTGGTGTATGAGGGTACACACTCCGGTGTATGAGGGTGCACATTCCGGTGTATGAGGATGCACACTCCAGTATATGAGGGTGCACATTCCGGTGTATGAGGGTTTACACTCCGGTGTATGAGGGTGCACATTCCGCTGTGTGAGGGTTTACACTCCGGTGTATGAGGATGTACATTCTGGTGTATGAGGGTATACACTCCGGTGTATGAGGGTATACACTCCGGTGTATGAGGGTGTACATTCCGGTGTATGAGGGTGCAAATTCTGGTGTATGAGGGTGCACATTCTGGTGTATGAGGGTATACACTCCGGTGTATGAGGGTATACACTCCGGTGTATGAGGGTATACACTCCGGTGTATGAAGGTGCACATCCTGGTGTATGAGGGTGCACACATTCCGGTGTATGAGGATGCACACTCCGGTGTATGAGAGTACACATTCTGGCATATGAGGGTATATACTCCGGTGTTTGAGGGTGCACATTCTGGTGTGTGAGGGTATATACTCCGGTGTATGAGGGTGCACATTCTGGTGTATGAGGGTATACACTCCGGTGTATGAGGGTGCACATTCCGGTGTATGAGGATGCACACTCCGTTGTATGAGGGTGCACATTCTGGTGTATGAGGGTATATACTCCGGTGTATGAGGGTGCACATTCTGGTGTATGAGGGTATACACTCCGGTTTATGAGGGTATACACTCCGGTGTATGAGGATGCACATTCCGGTGTATGAGGACGCACATTCTGGTGTATCAGGGGGCGCACTCCGGTGTATGAGGATGTGCATTCTGGTGTATGAGGGTGCACATTCTGGTGTATGAGGGTGCACATTCTGGTGTATGAGGGTATACACTCCGGTGTATGAGGGTGCACATTCTGGTGTATGAGGGTGCACATTCTGGTGTATGAGGGTATACACTCCGGTGTATGAGGGTATACACTCCGGTGTATGAGGGTGCACATTCTGGTATATGAGGGTATACACTCCGGTGTATGAGGGTATACACTCCGGTGTATGAGGGTGCACATTCTGGTGTATGAGGGTGCACATTCTGGTATATGAGGGTATACACTCTGGTGTATGAGGGTATACGCTCCGGTGTATGAGGGTATACACTCCAGTGTATGAGGGTATACACTCCGGTGTATGAAGGTGCACATCCTGGTGTATGAGGGTATACACTCCGGTGTATGAGGATGCACACTCCGGTGTATGAGAGTTCACATTCTGGTGTATGAGGGTATATACTCCGGTGTATGAGGGTGCACATTCTGGTGTATGAGGGAGTATACTCCGGTGTATGAGGGTGCACATTCTGGTGTATGAGGGTATACACTCTGGTGTATGAGGGTGCACATTCCGGTGTATGAGGATGCACACTCCGGTGTATGAGGGTGCACATTCTGGTGTATGAGGGTATACACTCCGGTGTATGAGGGTGCACATTCTGGTGTATGAGGGTATACACTCCGGTGTATGAGGATGCACATTCCGGTGTATGAGGGTGCACATTCTGGTGTATCAAGGGGCGCACTCCGGTGTATGAGGATGTGCATTCTGGTGTATTAGGGTGCGCACTCCGGTGTATGAGGATGTGCATTCTGGTGTATGAGGGGGCGCATTCCGTTACATGAGGATGCACATTCCGGCATATGAGGGTATACACTCCGGTGTATGAGGGTATACACTCCGGTGTATGAGGGTATACACTCCGGTGTATGAGGGTAAACAGTCCGGTGTATGAGGGTGCACATTCTGGTGTATGAGGGTATACACTCCGGTGTATGAGGGTTCACATTCTGGTGTATAAGGGTATATACTCCGGTGTATGAAGGTGCACATTCTGGTGTATGAGGGTGCGCACTCCGGTGTATGAGGGTGCGCACTCCGGTACATGAGGATGCGCATTCCGGTATGTGAGGGTATACACACTGTGGTGTATGAGGGTATACACTCCGGTGTATAAAGGTGCACATTCCGGTGTATGAGGGTATACACTCCGGTGTATGAGGGTATACACTCTGGTGCATGAGGGTGCGCACTCCGGTGTATGAGAGTGTGCACTCTGGTGTATGAGGGTGCGCACTCCGGTGTATGAGGGTGCGCACTCCGGTGTATGAGGGTATATATTCCGGTGTATGAGGGTGCACACTCTGGTGTATGAGGGTGTACATTCTGGTGTATGAGGGTGCGCACTCCGGTGTTTGAGGGTGCGCACTCTGGTGTATGAAGGTGCCCACTCTGGTGTATGAGGGTGCGCACTCTGGTGTATGAAGGTGCCCACTCTGGTGTTTGAGGGTGCGCACTCTGGTGTATGAGGGTGTGCACTCTGGTGTATGAGGATGCGCATTCTGGTGTATGAAGTTGCGCACTCTGGTGTATGAAGGTGCGCACTCTGGTGTATGAGGGTGCGCACTCCGGTACATGAGGATGCGCATTCCGGTATGTGAGGGTATACACGCTCCGGTGTATGAGGGTATACACTCCGGTGTATGAAGGTGCACATTCCGGTGTATGAGGGTATACACTCCGGTGTATGAGGGTATACACTCTGGTGTATGAGGGTATACACTCTGGTGTATGAGGGTGCGCACTCCGGTGTATGAGGGTGCGCACTCCGGTGTATGAGGGTATATACTCCGGTGTATGAGGGTGCACACTCTGGTGTATGAGGGTGCACATTCTGGTGTATGAGGGTGCGCACTCCGGTGTTTGAGGGTGCGCACTCTGGTGTATGATGGTGCGCACTCTGGCGTATGAGGGTGTGCACTCTGGTGTATGAGGGGGCGCACTCCGGTACATGAGGATGCACATTCCGGTATATGAGGGTATACACTCCGGTGTATGAGGGTATACACTTCGGTGTATGAGGTTATACACTTCGGTGTATGAGGGTGTGTATTCTGGTGTATGAGGGTGCACACTCCAGTGTATGAGGGTGCACATTCCGGTGTATGAGGGTATACACTCCAGTGTATGAGGGTGCACGTTCCGGTGTATGAGGGTATACACTTCAGTGTATGAGGATGCACATTCCGCTGTGTGAGGGTTTACACTCCGGTGTATGAGGATGTACATTCTAGTGTATGAGGGTATACACTCCGGTGTATGAGGATGCACATTCTGGTGTATGAGGGTGCACATTCTGGTGTATCAAGAGGCGCACTCCGGTGTATGAGGATGTGCATTCTGGTGTATGAGGGTGCGCACTCCGGTGTATGAGGATGTGCATTCTGGTGTATGAGGGGGCGCATTCCGTTACATGAGGATGCACATTCCGGTATATGAGGGTATACACTCCAGTGTATGAGGGTGCACATTCCAGTGTATGAGGGTATACACTCCAGTGTATGAGGGTGCACATTCTGGTATATGAGGGTATACACTCCGGTGTATGAGGGTATACACTCCGGTGTATGAGGGTGCTCATTCTGGTGTATGAGGGTGCACATTGTGGTGTATGAGGGTATACACTCCGGTGTATGAGGGTGCACATTCCGGTGTATGAGGATGCACACTCCGGTGTATGAGGGTGCACATTCTGGTGTTTGAGGGTATATACTCCGGTGTATGAGGGTGCACATTCTGGTGTATGAGGGTATACACTCCGGTGTATGAGGGTATACACTCCGGTGTATGAGGATGCACATTCCGGTGTATGAGGGTGCACATTCTGGTGTATCAAGGGGCGCACTTCGGTGTATGAGGATGCACATTCTGGTATAGGAGGGTATACACTCCGGTGTATGAGGGTATATACTCCGGTGTATGAGGGTGCACATTCCGGTGCATAAGGGTACACATTCTGGTGTATGAGGGTGCACATTCTGGTATATGAGGGTATACACTCCGGTGTATGAGGGTATACACTCCTGTGTATGAGGGTATACACTCCGGTGTATGAAGGTGCACATCCTGGTGTATGAGGGTATACACTCCGGTGTATGAGGGTGCACACATTCCGGTGTATGAGGATGCACACTCCAGTGTATGAGAGTGCACATTCTGGTGTATGAGGGTATATACTCCGGTGTATGAGGGTGCACATTCTGGTGTATGAGGGTATATACTCCGGTGTATGAGGGTGCACATTCTGGTGTATGAGGGTACACACTCCGGTGTATGAGGGTGCACATTCCGGTGTATGAGGATGCACACTCCAGTATATGAGGGTGCACATTCCGGTGTATGAGGGTTTACACTCCGGTGTATGAGGGTGCACATTCCGCTGTGTGAGGGTTTACACTCCGGTGTATGAGGATGTACATTCTGGTGTATGAGGGTATACACTCCGGTGTATGAGGGTGCACATTCTGGTGTATGAGGGTGCACATTCTGGTGTATGAGGGTATACACTTCAGTGTATGAGGGTGCACATTCTGGTGTATGAGGGTGCACATTCTGGTGTATGAGGGTATACACTCCGGTGTATGAGGGTGCACATTCTGGTATATAAGGGTATACACTCCGGTGTATGAGGGTATACACTCCGGTGTATGAGGGTGCACATTCTGGTGTATGAGGGTGCACATTCTGGTATATGAGGGTATACACTCCGGTGTATGAGGGTATACACTCCGGTGTATGAGGGTGTACATTCCGGTGTATGAGGGTGCAAATTCTGGTGTATGAGGGTGCACATTCTGGTGTATGAGGGTATACACTCCGGTGTATGAGGGTATACACTCCGGTGTATGAGGGTATACACTCCGGTGTATGAAGGTGCACATCCTGGTGTATGAGGGTGCACACATTCCGGTGTATTAGGATGCACACTCCGGTGTATGAGAGTACACATTCTGGCATATGAGGGTATATACTCCGGTGTATGAGGGTGCACATTCTGGTGTATGAGGGTATATACTCCGGTGTATGAGGGTGCACATTCTGGTGTATGAGGGTATACACTCCGGTGTATGAGGGTGCACATTCCGGTGTATGAGGATGCACACTCCAGTATATGAGGGTACACACTCCGGTGTATGAGGGTGCACATTCCGGTGTATGAGGATGCACACTCCCGTATATGAGGGTGCACATTCCGGTGTATGAGGGTTTACACTCCGGTGTATGAGGGTGCACATTCCGCTGTGTGAGGGTTTACACTCCGGTGTATGAGGATGTACATTCTGGTGTATGAGGGTATACACTCCGGTGTATGAGGGTGCACATTCTGGTGTATGAGGGTGCACATTCTGGTGTATGAGGGTATACACTCCGGTGTATGAGGGTATACACTCCGGTGTATGAGGGTATACACTCCGGTGTATGAGGGCGCACATTCTGGTGTATCAAAGGGCGCACTCCGGTGTATGAGGATGTGCATTCTGGTGTATGAGGGTGCACATTCTGGTGTATGAGGGTGCACATTCTGGTGTATGAGGGTATACACTCCGGTGTATGAGGGTGCACATTCTGGTGTATGAGGGTGCACATTCTGGTGTATGAGGGTATACACTCCGGTGTATGAGGGTATACACTCCGGTGTATGAGGGTGCACATTCTGGTATATGAGGGTATACACTCCGGTGTATGAGGGTATACACTCCGGTGTATGAGGGTGCACATTCTGGTATATGAGGGTATACACTCTGGTGTATGAGGGTATACGCTCCGGTGTATGAGGGTATACACTCCGGTGTATGAGGGTATACACTCCGGTGTATGAAGGTGCACATCCTGGTGTATGAGGGTATAAACTCCGGTGTATGAGGATGCACACTCCGGTGTATGAGAGTTCACATTCTGGTGTATGAGGGTATATACTCCGGTGTATGAGGGTGCACATTCTGGTGTATGAGGGAGTATACTCCGGTGTATGAGGGTGCACATTCTGGTGTATGAGGGTATACACTCCGGTGTATGAGGGTGCACATTCCGGTGTATGAGGATGCACACTCCGGTGTATGAGGGTGCACATTCTGGTGTATGAGGGTATACACTCCGGTGTATGAGGGTGCACATTCTGGTGTATGAGGGTATACACTCCGGTGTATGAGGGTATACACTCCGGTGTATGAGGATGCACATTCCGGTGTATGAGGGTGCACATTCTGGTGTATCAAGGGGCGCACTCCGGTGTATGAGGATGTGCATTCTGGTGTATTAGGGTGCGCACTCCGGTGTATGAGGATGTGCATTCTGGTGTATGAGGGGGCGCATTCCGTTACATGAGGATGCACATTCCGGCATATGAGGGTATACACTCCGGTGTATGAGGGTATACACTCCGGTGTATGAGGGTATACACTCCGGTGTATGAGGATGCACATTCCGGTGTATGAGGGTGCACATTCTGGTGTATCAAGGGGCGCACTCCGGTGTATGAGGATGTGCTTTCTGGTGTATGAGGGTGCACATTCTGGTGTATGAGGGTGCACATTCTGGTGTATGAGGGTATACACTCCGGTGTATGAGGGTGCACATTCTGGTGTATGAGGGTATACACTCCGGTGTATGAGGCTATACACTCCGGTGTATGAGGGTGCACATTCTGGTATATGAGGGTATACACTCCGGTGTATGAGGGTATACACTCCGGTGTATGAGGGTGCACATTCTGGTGTATGAGGGTGCACATTCTGGTATATGAGGGTATACACTCTGGTGTATGAGGGTATACGCTCCGGTGTATGAGGGTATACACTCCGGTGTATGAAGGTGCACATCCTGGTGTATGAGGGTGCACACATTCCGGTGTATTAGGATGCACACTCCGGTGTATGAGAGTTCACATTCTGGTGTATGAGGGTATATACTCCGGTGTATGAGGGTGCACATTCTGGTGTATGAGGGAGTATACTCCGGTGTATGAGGGTGCACATTCTGGTGTATGAGGGTATACACTCCGGTGTATGAGGGTGCACATTCCGGTGTATGAGGATGCACACTCCGGTGTATGAGGGTGCACATTCTGGTGTATGAGGGTATACACTCCGGTGTATGAGGGTGCACATTCTGGTGTATGAGGGTATACACTCCGGTGTATGAGGGTATACACTCCGGTGTATGAGGATGCACATTCCGGTGTATGAGGGAGCACATTCTGGTGTATCAAGGGGCGCACTCCGGTGTATGAGGATGTGCATTCTGGTGTATTAGGGTGCGCACTCCGGTGTATGAGGATGTGCATTCTGGTGTATGAGGGGGCGCATTCCGTTACATGAGGATGCACATTCCGGCATATGAGGGTATACACTCCGGTGTATGAGGGTATACACTCCGGTGTATGAGGGTATACACTCCGGTGTATGAGGGTATACACTCCGGTGTATGAGGATGCACATTCCGGTGTATGAGGGTGCACATTCTGGTGTATCAAGGGGCGCACTCCGGTGTATGAGGATGTGCTTTCTGGTGTATGAGGGTGCACATTCTGGTGTATGAGGGTGCACATTCTGGTGTATGAGGGTATACACTCCGGTGTATGAGGGTGCACATTCTGGTGTATGAGGGTGCACATTCTGGTGTATGAGGGTATACACTCCGGTGTATGAGGGTATACACTCCGGTGTATGAGGGTGCACATTCTGGTATATGAGGGTATACACTCCGGTGTATGAGGGTATACACTCCGGTGTATGAGGGTGCACATTCTGGTGTATGAGGGTGCACATTCTGGTATATGAGGGTATACACTCTGGTGTATGAGGGTATACACTCCGGTGTATGAGGATGCACATTCCGGTGTATGAGGGTGCACATTCTGGTGTATCAAGGGGCGCACTCCGGTGTATGAGGATGTGCATTCTGGTGTATTAGGGTGCGCACTCCGGTGTATGAGGATGTGCATTCTGGTGTATGAGGGGGCGCATTCCGTTACATGAGGATGCACATTCCGGCATATGAGGGTATACACTCCGGAGTATGAGGGTATACACTCCGGTGTATGAGGGTATACACTCCGGTGTATGAGGGTATACACTCCGGTGTATGAGGATGCACATTCCGGTGTATGAGGGCGCACATTCTGGTGTATCAAGGGGCGCACTCCGGTGTATGAGGATGTGCATTCTGGTGTATGAGGGTGCACATTCTGGTATATGAGGGTGCACATTCTGGTGTATGAGGGTATACACTCCGGTGTATGAGGGTGCACATTCTGGTGTATGAGGGTGCACATTCTGGTGTATGAGGGTATACACTCCGGTGTATGAGGGTATACACTCCGGTGTATGAGGGTGCACATTCTGGTATATGAGGGTATACACTCCGGTGTATGAGGGTATACACTCCGGTGTATGAGGGTGCACATTCTGGTGTATGAGGGTGCACATTCTGGTATATGAGGGTATACACTCTGGTGTATGAGGGTATACGCTCCGGTGTATGAGGGTATACACTCCGGTGTATGAGGGTGCACACATTCCGGTGTATGAGGATGCACACTCCAGTGTATGAGAGTGCACATTCTGGTGTATGAGGGTATATACTCCGGTGTATGAGGGTGCACATTCTGGTGTATGAGGGTATATACTCCGGTGTATGAGGGTGCACATTCTGGTGTATGAGGGTACACACTCCGGTGTATGAGGGTGCACATTCCGGTGTATGAGGATGCACACTCCAGTATATGAGGGTGCACATTCCGGTGTATGAGGGTTTACACTCCGGTGTATGAGGGTGCACATTCCGCTGTGTGAGGGTTTACACTCCGGTGTATGAGGATGTACATTCTGGTGTATGAGGGTATACACTCCGGTGTATGAGGGTGCACATTCTGGTGTATGAGGGTGCACATTCTGGTGTATGAGGGTATACACTTCAGTGTATGAGGGTGCACATTCTGGTGTATGAGGGTGCACATTCTGGTGTATGAGGGTATACACTCCGGTGTATGAGGGTGCACATTCTGGTATATAAGGGTATACACTCCGGTGTATGAGGGTATACACTCCGGTGTATGAGGGTGCACATTCTGGTGTATGAGGGTGCACATTCTGGTATATGAGGGTATACACTCCGGTGTATGAGGGTATACACTCCGGTGTATGAGGGTGTACATTCCGGTGTATGAGGGTGCAAATTCTGGTGTATGAGGGTGCACATTCTGGTGTATGAGGGTATACACTCCGGTGTATGAGGGTATACACTCCGGTGTATGAGGGTATACACTCCGGTGTATGAAGGTGCACATCCTGGTGTATGAGGGTGCACACATTCCGGTGTATTAGGATGCACACTCCGGTGTATGAGAGTACACATTCTGGCATATGAGGGTATATACTCCGGTGTATGAGGGTGCACATTCTGGTGTATGAGGGTATATACTCCGGTGTATGAGGGTGCACATTCTGGTGTATGAGGGTATACACTCCGGTGTATGAGGGTGCACATTCCGGTGTATGAGGATGCACACTCCAGTATATGAGGGTACACACTCCGGTGTATGAGGGTGCACATTCCGGTGTATGAGGATGCACACTCCCGTATATGAGGGTGCACATTCCGGTGTATGAGGGTTTACACTCCGGTGTATGAGGGTGCACATTCCGCTGTGTGAGGGTTTACACTCCGGTGTATGAGGATGTACATTCTGGTGTATGAGGGTATACACTCCGGTGTATGAGGGTGCACATTCTGGTGTATGAGGGTGCACATTCTGGTGTATGAGGGTATACACTCCGGTGTATGAGGGTATACACTCCGGTGTATGAGGGTATACACTCCGGTGTATGAGGGCGCACATTCTGGTGTATCAAAGGGCGCACTCCGGTGTATGAGGATGTGCATTCTGGTGTATGAGGGTGCACATTCTGGTGTATGAGGGTGCACATTCTGGTGTATGAGGGTATACACTCCGGTGTATGAGGGTGCACATTCTGGTGTATGAGGGTGCACATTCTGGTGTATGAGGGTATACACTCCGGTGTATGAGGGTATACACTCCGGTGTATGAGGGTGCACATTCTGGTATATGAGGGTATACACTCCGGTGTATGAGGGTATACACTCCGGTGTATGAGGGTGCACATTCTGGTATATGAGGGTATACACTCTGGTGTATGAGGGTATACGCTCCGGTGTATGAGGGTATACACTCCGGTGTATGAGGGTATACACTCCGGTGTATGAAGGTGCACATCCTGGTGTATGAGGGTATAAACTCCGGTGTATGAGGATGCACACTCCGGTGTATGAGAGTTCACATTCTGGTGTATGAGGGTATATACTCCGGTGTATGAGGGTGCACATTCTGGTGTATGAGGGAGTATACTCCGGTGTATGAGGGTGCACATTCTGGTGTATGAGGGTATACACTCCGGTGTATGAGGGTGCACATTCCGGTGTATGAGGATGCACACTCCGGTGTATGAGGGTGCACATTCTGGTGTATGAGGATATACACTCCGGTGTATGAGGGTGCACATTCTGGTGTATGAGGGTATACACTCCGGTGTATGAGGGTATACACTCCGGTGTATGAGGATGCACATTCCGGTGTATGAGGGAGCACATTCTGGTGTATCAAGGGGCGCACTCCGGTGTATGAGGATGTGCATTCTGGTGTATTAGGGTGCGCACTCCGGTGTATGAGGATGTGCATTCTGGTGTATGAGGGGGCGCATTCCGTTACATGAGGATGCACATTCCGGCATATGAGGGTATACACTCCGGTGTATGAGGGTATACACTCCGGTGTATGAGGGTATACACTCCGGTGTATGAGGGTATACACTCCGGTGTATGAGGATGCACATTCCGGTGTATGAGGGTGCACATTCTGGTGTATCAAGGGGCGCACTCCGGTGTATGAGGATGTGCTTTCTGGTGTATGAGGGTGCACATTCTGGTGTATGAGGGTGCACATTCTGGTGTATGAGGGTATACACTCCGGTGTATGAGGGTGCACATTCTGGTGTATGAGGGTGCACATTCTGGTGTATGAGGGTATACACTCCGGTGTATGAGGGTATACACTCCGGTGTATGAGGGTGCACATTCTGGTATATGAGGGTATACACTCCGGTGTATGAGGGTATACACTCCGGTGTATGAGGGTGCACATTCTGGTGTATGAGGGTGCACATTCTGGTATATGAGGGTATACACTCTGGTGTATGAGGGTATACACTCCGGTGTATGAGGATGCACATTCCGGTGTATGAGGGTGCACATTCTGGTGTATCAAGGGGCGCACTCCGGTGTATGAGGATGTGCATTCTGGTGTATTAGGGTGCGCACTCCGGTGTATGAGGATGTGCATTCTGGTGTATGAGGGGGCGCATTCCGTTACATGAGGATGCACATTCCGGCATATGAGGGTATACACTCCGGAGTATGAGGGTATACACTCCGGTGTATGAGGGTATACACTCCGGTGTATGAGGGTATACACTCCGGTGTATGAGGATGCACATTCCGGTGTATGAGGGCGCACATTCTGGTGTATCAAGGGGCGCACTCCGGTGTATGAGGATGTGCATTCTGGTGTATGAGGGTGCACATTCTGGTATATGAGGGTGCACATTCTGGTGTATGAGGGTATACACTCCGGTGTATGAGGGTGCACATTCTGGTGTATGAGGGTGCACATTCTGGTGTATGAGGGTATACACTCCGGTGTATGAGGGTATACACTCCGGTGTATGAGGGTGCACATTCTGGTATATGAGGGTATACACTCCGGTGTATGAGGGTATACACTCAGGTGTATGAGGGTGCACATTCTGGTGTATGAGGGTGCACATTCTGGTATATGAGGGTATACACTCTGGTGTATGAGGGTATACGCTCCGGTGTATGAGGGTATACACTCCGGTGTATGAGGATGCACACTCCGGTGTATGAGAGTTCACATTCTGGTGTATGAGGGTATATACTCCGGTGTATGAGGGTGCACATTCTGGTGTATGAGGGAGTATACTCCGGTGTATGAGGGTGCACATTCTGGTGTATGAGGGTATACACTCCGGTGTATGAGGGTGCACATTCCGGTGTATGAGGATGCACACTCCGGTGTATGAGGGTGCACATTCTGGTGTATGAGGGTATACACTCCGGTGTATGAGGGTGCACATTCTGGTGTATGAGGGTATACACTCCGGTGTATGAGGGTATACACTCCGGTGTATGAGGGTGCACTTTCTGGTGTATCAAGGGGCGCACTCCGGTGTATGAGGATGTGCATTCTGGTGTATTAGGGTGCGCACTCCGGTGTATGAGGATGTGCATTCTGGTGTATGAGGGGGCGCATTCCGTTACATGAGGTTGCACATTCCGGCATATGAGGGTATACACTCCGGTGTATGAGGGTATACACTCCGGTGTATGAGGGTATACACTCCGGTGTATGAGGGTAAACACTCCGGTGTATGAGGGTGCACATTCTGGTGTATGAGGGTATACACTCCGGTGTATGAGGGTGCACATTCTGGTGTATAAGGGTATATACTCCGGTGTATGAAGGTGCACATTCTGGTGTATGAGGGTGCGCACTCCGGTGTATGAGGGTGCGCACTCCGGTACATGAGGATGCGCATTCCGGTATGTGAGGGTATACACACTCTGGTGTATGAGGGTATACACTCCGGTGTATAAAGGTGCACATTCCGGTGTATGAGGGTATACACTCCGGTGTATGAGGGTATACACTCCGGTGTATGAGGGTATACACTCTGGTGTATGAGGGTGCGCACTCCGGTGTATGAGTGTGCACTCTGGTGTATGAGGGTGCGCACTCCGGTGTATGAGGGTGCGCACTCCGGTGTATGAGGGTATATACTCCGGTGTATGAGGGTGCACACTCTGGTGTATGAGGGTGCACATTCTGGTGTATGAGGGTGCGCACTCCGGTGTTTGAGGGTGCGCACTCTGGTGTATGAAGGTGCCCACTCTGGTGTATGAGGGTGCGCACTCTGGTGTATGAGGGTGTGCACTCTGGTGTATGAGGATGCGCATTCTGGTGTATGAAGGTGCGCACTCTGGTGTATGAAGGTGATCACTCTGGTGTATGAGGGTGCGCACTCCGGTACATAAGGATGCGCATTCCGGTATGTGAGGGTATACACACTCCGGTGTATGAGGGTATACACTCCGGTGTATGAAGGTGCACATTCCGGTGTATGAGGGTATACACTCCGGTGTATGAGGGTATACACTCTGGTGTATGAGGGTATACACTCTGGTGTATGAGGGTGCGCACTCCGGTGTATGAGGGTGCGCACTCCGGTGTATGAGGGTATATACTCCGGTGTATGAGGGTGCACATTCTGGTGTATGAGGGTATACACTCCAGTGTATGAGGGTATACACTCCGGTGTATGAGGGTGCACATTCTGGTATATGAGGGTATACACTCCGGTGTATGAGGGTATACACTCCGGTGTATGAGGGTGCACATTCTGGTGTATGAGGGTGCACATTCTGGTATATGAGGGTATACACTCTGGTGTATGAGGGTATACGCTCCGGTGTATGAGGGTATACACTCCGGTGTATGAGGGTAAACACTCCGGTGTATGAGGGTGCACATTCTGGTGTATGAGGGTATACACTCCGGTGTATGAGGATGCACATTCTGGTGTATAAGGGTATATACTCCGGTGTATGAAGGTGCACATTCTGGTGTATGAGGGTGCGCACTCCGGTGTATGAGGGTGCGCACTCCGGTACATAAGGATGCGCATTCCGGTATGTGAGGGTATACACACTCCGGTGTATGAGGGTATACACTCCGGTGTATGAAGGTGCACATTCCGGTGTATGGGGGTATACACTCCGGTGTATGAGGGTATACACTCTGGTGTATGAGGGTATACACTCTGGTGTATGAGGGTGCGCACTCCGGTGTATGAGGGTGCGCACTCCGGTGTATGAGGGTATATACTCCGGTGTATGAGGGTGCACACTCTGGTGTATGAGGGTGCACATTCTGGTGTATGAGGGTGTGCACTCTGGTGTATGAGGGGGCGCACTCCGGTACATGAGGATGCACATTCCGGTATATGAGGGTATACACTCCGGTGTATGAGGATATACACTCCGGTGTATGAGGGTATACACTTCGGTGTATGAGGGTGCGCACTCTGGTGTATGATGGTGCGCACTCTGGTGTATGAGGGTGCGCACTCTGGCGTATGAGGGTGTGCACTCTGGTGTATGAGGATGCGCATTCTGGTGTATGAAGGTGCGCACTCTGCTGTATGAGGGTGCGCACTCTGGTGTATGAGGGGGCGCACTCCGGTACATGAGGATGCACATTCCGGTATATGAGGGTATACACTCCGGTGTATGAGGATATACACTCCGGTGTATGAGGGTATACACTTCGGTGTATGAGGGTATACACTTCGGTGTATGAGGGTGTGTATTCTGGTGTATGAGGGTGCACATTCTGGTGTTTAATCTGGAAAATTAGATGGCTTGTTTTATCCGTCTCCTCCGGGGATCGTCAGTAATGCCTCCAGTATGAAAATACAGAACTGTTGCTTGAGATTGATAGGGCACTCATGTATGAGGATGCACATTCTGGTGTATGAGGGTATACACTCCAGTGTATGAGGGTGCACATTCCGGTGTATGAGGGTATACACTCCAGTGTATGAGGGTGCACGTTCCGGTGTATGAGGGTATACACTAGAGATGTGCACTTGAAATTTTTCGGGTTTTGTGTTTTGGTTTTGGGTTCGGTTCCGCGGCCGTGTTTTGGGTTCGACCGCGTTTTGGCAAAACCTCACCGAATTTTTTTTGTCGGATTCGGGTGTGTTTTGGATTCGGGTGTTTTTTTCAAAAAACACTAAAAAACAGCTTAAATCATAGAATTTGTGGGTCATTTTGATCCCAAAGTATTATTAACCTCAAAAACCATAATTTCCACTCATTTTCAGTCTATTCTGAACACCTCACACCTCACAATATTATTTTTAGTCCTAAAATTTGCACCGAGGTCGCTGGATGACTAAGCTAAGCGACCCTAGTGGCCGACACAAACACCTGGCCCATCTAGGAGTGGCACTGCAGTGTCACGCAGGATGGCCCTTCCAAAAAACACTCCCCAAACAGCACATGACGCAAAGAAAAAAAGAGGCGCAATGAGGTAGCTGTGTGAGTAAGCTAAGCGACTCTAGTGGCCGACACAAACACCTGGCCCATCTAGGAGTGGCACTGCAGTGTCACGCAGGATGGCCCTTCCAAAAAAAACACTCCCCAAACAGCACATGACGCAAAGAAAAAAAGAGGCGCAATGAGGTAGCTGTGTGAGTAAGCTAAGCGACCCTAGTGGCCGATACAAACACCTGGCCCATCTAGGAGTGGCACTGCAGTGTCATGCAGGATGGCCCTTCCAAAAAACACTCCCCAAACAGCACATGACGCAAAGAAAAAAAGAGGCGCAATGAGGTAGCTGTGTGAGTAAGGTAAGCGACCCTAGTGGCCGACACAAACACCTGGCCCATCTAGGAGCGTCACTGCAGTGTCACGCAGGATGGCCCTTCCAAAAAAAACACTCCCCAAACAGCACATGACGCAAAGAAAAAAAGAGGCGCAATGAGGTAGCTGTGTGAGTAAGCTAAGCGACCCTAGTGGCCGACACAAACACCTGGCCCATCTAGGAGTGTCACTGCAGTGTCACGCAGGATGGCCCTTCCAAAAAAGACTCCCCAAACAGCACATGACGCAAAGAAAAAAAGAGGCGCAATGAGGTAGCTGTGTGAGTAAGCTAAGCGACCCTAGTGGCCGACACAAACACCTGGCCCATCTAGGAGTGGCACTGCAGTGTCACGCAGGATGGCCCTTCCAAAAAAAACACTCCCCAAACAGCACATGACGCAAAGAAAAAAAGAGGCGCAATGAGGTAGCTGTGTGAGTAAGCTAAGCGACCCTAGTGGCCGACACAAACACCTGGCCCATCTAGGAGTGGCACTGCAGTGTCACGCAGGATGGCCCTTCCAAAAAAAACACTCCCCAAACAGCACATGACGCAAAGAAAAAAAGAGGCGCAATGAGGTAGCTGTGTGAGTAAGCTAAGCGACCCTAGTGGCCGACACAAACACCTGGCCCATCTAGGAGTGGCACTGCAGTGTCACGCAGGATGGCCCTTCCAAAAAACACTCCCCAAATAGCACATGACGCAAAGAAAAAAAGAGGCGCAATGAGGTAGCTGTGTGAGTAAGCTAAGCGACCCTAGTGGCCGACACAAACACCTGGCCCATCTAGGAGTGGCACTGCAGTGTCACGCAGGATGGCCCTTCCAAAAAAAACACTCCCCAAACAGCACATGACGCAAAGAAAAAAAGAGGCGCAATGAGGTAGCTGTGTGAGTAAGCTAAGCGACCCTAGTGGCCGAAACAAACACCTGGCCCATCTAGGAGTGGCACTGCAGTGTCACGCAGGATGGCCCTTCCAAAAAACACCCCCCAAACAGCACATGACGCAAAGAAAAAAAGAGGCGCAATGAGGTAGCTGTGTGAGTAAGCTAAGCGACCCTAGTGGCCGACACAAACACCTGGCCCATCTAGGAGTGGCACTGCAGTGTCACGCAGGATGGCCCTTCAAAAAAATATTCCCCAAACAGCACATGACGCAAAGAAAAATTAAAGAAAAAAGAGGTGCAAGATGGAATTGTCCTTGGGCCCTCCCACCCACCCTTATGTTGTATAAACAGGACATGCACACTTTAACCAACCCATCATTTCAGTGACAGGGTCTGCCACACGACTGTGACTGAAATGACGGGTTGGTTTGGACCCCCACCAAAAAAGAAGCAATTAATCTCTCCTTGCACAAACTGGCTCTACAGAGGCAAGATGTCCACCTCATCATCATCCTCCGATATATCACCGTGTACATCCCCCTCCTCACAGATTATCAATTCGTCCCCACTGGAATCCACCATCTCAGCTCCCTGTGTACTACTTTGTGGAGGCAATTGCTGCTGGTCAATGTCTCCACGGAGGAATTGATTATAATTCATTTTAATGAACATCATCTTCTCCACATTTTCTGGAAGTAACCTCGTACGCCGATTGTTGACAAGGTGAGCGGCGGCACTAAACACTCTTTCGGAGTACACACTTGTGGGAGGGCAACTTAGGTAGAATAAAGCCAGTTTGTGCAAGGGCCTCCAAATTGCCTCTTTTTCCTGCCAGTATAAGTACGGACTGTCTGACGTGCCTACTTGGATGCGGTCACTCATATAATCCTCCACCATTCTTTCAATGGGGAGAGAATCATATGCAGTGACAATAGACGACATGTCCGTAATCGTTGGCAGGTCCTTCAGTCCGGACCAGATGTCAGCATCAGCAGTCGCTCCAGACTGCCCTGCATCACCGCCAGCGGGTGGGCTCGGAATTCTGAGCCTTTTCCTCGCACCCCAAGTTGCGGGAGAATGTGAATGAGGAGATGTTGACAGGTCGCGTTCCGCTTGACTTGACAATTTTCTCACCAGCAGGTCTTTGAACCCCAGCAGACTTGTGTCTGCCGGAAAGAGAGATCCAAGGTAGGTTTTAAATCTAGGATCGAGCACGGTGGCCAAAATGTAGCGATCTGATTTCAACAGATTGACCACCCGTGAATCCTTGTTAAGCGAATTAAGGGCTCCATCCACAAGTCCCACATGCCTAGCGGAATCGCTCCGTGTTAGCTCCTCCTTCAATGTCTCCAGCTTCTTCTGCAAAAGCCTGATGAGGGGAATGACCTGACTCAGGCTGGCAGTGTCTGAACTGACTTCACGTGTGGCAAGTTCAAAGGGCAGCAGAACCTTGCACAACGTTGAAATCATTCTCCACTGCGCTTAAGACAGGTGCATTCCACCTCCTATATCGTGCTCAATTGTATAGGCTTGAATGGCCTTTTGCTGCTCCTCCAACCTCTGAAGCATATATAGGGTTGAATTCCACCTCGTTACCACTTCTTGCTTCAGATGATGGCAGGGCAGGTTCAGGCGTTTTTGGTGGTGCTCCAGTCTTCTGTACGTGGTGCCTGTACGCCGAAAGTGTCCCGCAATTCTTCTGGCCACCGACAGCATCTCTTTCACGCCCCTCTCGTTTTTTAAAAAATTCTGCACCACCAAATTCAAGGTATGTGCAAAACATGGGACGTGCTGGAATTTGCCCATATTTAATGCACACACAATATTGCTGGCGTTGTCCGATGCCACAAATCCACAGGAGAGTCCAATTGGGGTAAGCCATTCCGCAATGATCTTCCTCAGTTGCCGTAAGAGGTTTTCAGCTGTGTGCGTATTCTGGAAACCGGTGATACAAAGCGTAGCCTGCCTAGGAAAGAGTTGGCGTTTGCGAGATGCTGCTACTGGTGCTGCCGCTGCTGTTCTCGCGGCGGGAGTCCATACATCTACCCAGTGGGCTGTCACAGTCATATAGTCCTGACCCTGCCCTGCTCCACTTGTCCACATGTCCGTGGTTAAGTGGACATTGGGTACAACTGCATTTTTTAGGACACTGGTGAGTCTTTTTCTGACGTCCGTGTACATTCTCGGTATCGCCTGCCTAGAGAAGTGGAACCTAGATGGTATTTGGTAACGGGGGCACACTACCTCAAGAAATTGTCTAGTTCCCTGTGAACTAACGGCGGATACCGTACGCACGTCTAACACCAACATAGTTGTCAAGGCCTCAGTTATCCGCTTTGCAACAGGATGACTGCTGTGATATTTCATCTTCCTCGCAAAGGACTGTTGGACAGTCAATTGCTTACTGGAAGTAGTACAAGTGGTCTTCCGACTTCCCCTCTGGGATGACCATCGACTCCCAGCAGCAACAACAGCAGCGCCAGCAGCAGTAGGCGTTACACGCAAGGATGCATCGGAGGAATCCCAGGCAGGAGAGGACTCGTCAGAATTGCCAGTGACATGGCCTGCAGGACTATTGGCATTCCTGGGGAAGGAGGAAATTGACACTGAGGGAGTTGGTGGGGTGGTTTGCGTGAGCTTGGTTACAAGAGGAAGGGATTTACTGGTCAGTGGACTGCTTCCGCTGTCGCCCAAAGTTTTTGAACTTGTCACTGACTTATTATGAATGCGCTGCAGGTGACGTATAAGGGAGGATGTTCCGAGGTGGTTAACGTCCTTACCCCTACTTATTACAGCTTGACAAAGGCAACACATGGCTTGACAAATGTTGTCCGCATTTCTGTTGAAATACTTCCACACCGAAGAGCTGATTTTTTTGGTATTTTGACCAGGCATGTCAATGGCCATATTCCTCCCACGGACAACAGGTGTCTCCCCGGGTGCCTGACTTAAACAAACCACCTCACCATCAGAATCCTCCTTGTCAATTTCCTCCCCAGCGCCAGCAACACCCATATCCTCCTCGTCCTGGTGTACTTCAACACTGACATCTTCAATCTGACTATCAGGAACTGGACTGCGGGTGCTCCTTCCAGCACTTGCAGGGGGCGTGCAAATGGTGGAAGGCGCATGCTCTTCACGTCCAGTGTTGGGAAGGTCAGGCATCGCAACCGACACAATTGGACTCTCCTTGTGGATTTGTGATTTCGAAGAACGCACAGTTCTTTGCTGTGCTTTTGCCAGCTTGAGTCTTTTCATTTTTCTAGCGAGAGGCTGAGTGCTTCCATCCTCATGTGAAGCTGAACCACTAGCCATGAACATAGGCCAGGGCCTCAGCCGTTCCTTGCCACTCCGTGTGGTAAATGGCATATTGGCAAGTTTACGCTTCTCCTCCGACGATTTTATTTTAGATTTTTGAGTCCTTTTTTTACTGATATTTTGTGTTTTGGATTTTACATGCTCTGTACTATGACATTGGGCATCGGCCTTGGCAGACGACGTTGCTGGCATTTCATCGTCTCGGCCATGACTAGTGGCAGCAGCTTCAGCACGAGGTGGAAGTGGATCTTGATCTTTCCCTATTTTTGGAACCTCAACATTTTTGTTCTCCATATTTTAATAGGCACAACTAAAAGGCTCCTCAGGTAAACAATGGAGATGGATGGATACTAGTATACTTATGGATGACGAGCGACTGCCGACACAGAGGTAGCTACAGCCGTGGACTACCGTACTGTGTCTGCTACTAATATAGACTGGATGATAATGAGATAAAATTAAAAAATATATATATATCACACTAGTACTGCAGCCGGACAGGTATATATTATGTAATGACGGACCTGCTGGACACTGTCTGTCAGCACTGCAGACTCCTAAAGTAAGCTACTAGTATCAAGAAGATAGAAAAAAAAAACACGGGTAGGTGGTATACAATTATGGATGGACCAGCGACTGCCGACACAGAGGTAGCTACAGCCGTGGACTACCGTACTGTGTCTGCTGCTAATATAGACTGGATGATAATGAGATAAAATTAAAATATATATATATCACACTAGTACTGCAGCCGGACAGGTATATATTATGTAATGACGGACCTGCTGGACACTGTCTGTCTGCACTGCAGACTCCTAAAGTAAGCTACTAGTATCAAGAAGATAGAAAAAAAAACCACGGGTAGGTGGTATACAATTATGGATGGACCAGCGACTGCCGACACAGAGGTAGCTACAGCCGTGGACTACCGTACTGTGTCTGCTGCTAATATAGACTGGATGATAATGAGATAAAATTAAAATATATATATATATCACACTAGTACTGCAGCCGGACAGGTATATATTATGTAATGACGGACCTGCTGGACACTGTCTGTCAGCACTGCAGACTCCTAAAGTAAGCTACTAGTATCAAGAAGATAGAAAAAAAAAACCACGGGTAGGTGGTATACAATTATGGATGGACCAGAGACTGCCGACACAGAGGTAGCTACAGCCGTGGACTACCGTACTGTGTCTGCTGCTAATATAGACTGGATGATAATGAGATAAAATTAAAATATATATATATATATCACACTAGTACTGCAGCCGGACAGGTATATATTATGTAATGACGGACCTGCTGGACACTGTCTGTCAGCACTGCAGACTCCTAAAGTAAGCTACTAGTATCAAGAAGATAGAAAAAAAACCCACGGGTAGGTGGTATACAATTATGGATGGACCAGCGACTGCCGACACAGAGGTAGCTACAGCCGTGGACTACCGTACTGTGTCTGCTGCTAATATAGACTGGATGATAATGAGATAAAATTAAAATACTTATATATATCACACTAGTACTGCAGCCGGACAGGTATATATTATGTAATGACGGACCTGCTGGACACTGTCTGTCAGCACTGCAGACTCCTAAAGTAAGCTACTAGTATCAAGAAGATAGAAAAAAAAAACACGGGTAGGTGGTATACAATTATGGATGGACCAGCGACTGCCGACACAGAGGTAGCTACAGCCGTGGACTACCGTACTGTGTCTGCTGCTAATATAGACTGGATGATAATGAGATAAAATTAAAATATATATATATATATCACACTAGTACTGCAGCCGGACAGGTATATATTATGTAATGACGGACCTGCTGGACACTGTCTGTCAGCACTGCAGACTCCTAAAGTAAGCTACTAGTATCAAGAAGATAGAAAAAAAAACCACGGGTAGGTGGTATACAATTATGGATGGACCAGCGACTGCCGACAGCGGGATGATGACGTTCGGGCGCGCTCGGGTTAACCGAGCAAGGCGGGAAGATCCGAGTCGCTCGGACCCGTGTAAAAAAACCTGAAGTTCGGGCGGGTTCGGATTCCGAGGAACCGAACCCGCTCATCTCTAGTATACACTCCAGTGTATGAGGATGCACATTCCGCTGTGTGAGGGTTTACACTCCGGTGTATGAGGATGTACATTCTAGTGTATGAGGGTATACACTCCGGTGTATGAGGATGCACATTCTGGTGTATGAGGGTGCACATTCTGGTGTATCAAGGGGCGCACTCCGGTGTATGAGGATGTGCATTCTGGTGTATGAGGGTGCGCACTCCGGTGTATGAGGATGTGCATTCTGGTGTATGAGGGGGCGCATTCCGTTACATGAGGATGCACATTCCGGTATATGAGGGTATACACTCCAGTGTATGAGGGTGCACATTCCAGTGTATGAGGGTATACACTCCAGTGTATGAGGGTGCACATTCTGGTATATAAGGGTATACACTCCGGTGTATGAAGGTATACACTCCGGTGTATGAGGGTGCTCATTCTGGTGTATGAGGGTGCACATTGTGGTGTATGAGGGTATACACTCCGGTGTATGAGGGTGCACATTCCGGTGTATGAGGATGCACACTCCGGTGTATGAGGGTGCACATTCTGGTGTTTGAGGGTATATACTCCGGTGTATGAGGGTGCACATTCTGGTGTATGAGGGTATACACTCCGGTGTATGAGGGTATACACTCCGGTGTATGAGGATGCACATTCCGGTGTATGAGGGTGCACATTCTGGTGTATCAAGGGGCGCACTTCGGTGTATGAGGATGCACATTCTGGTATATGAGGGTATACACTCCGGTGTATGAGGGTATACACTCCGGTGTATGAGTGTGCACATTCTGGTGTATGAGGGTGCACATTCTGGTATATGAGGGTATACACTCCGGTGTATGAGGGTATATACTCCGGTGTATGAGGGTGCACATTCCGGTGCATGAGGGTACACATTCTGGTGTATGAGGGTGCACATTCTGGTATATGAGGGTATACACTCCGGTGTATGAGGGTATACACTCCGGTGTATGAGGGTATACACTCCGGTGTATGAAGGTGCACATCCTGGTGTATGAGGGTATACACTCCGGTGTATGAGGGTGCACACATTCCGGTGTATGAGGATGCACACTCCAGTGTATGAGAGTGCACATTCTGGTGTATGAGGGTATATACTCCGGTGTATGAGGGTGCACATTCTGGTGTATGAGGGTATATACTCCGGTGTATGAGGGTGCACATTCTGGTGTATGAGGGTACACACTCCGGTGTATGAGGGTGCACATTCCGGTGTATGAGGATGCACACTCCAGTATATGAGAGTGCACATTCCGGTGTATGAGGGTTTACACTCCGGTGTATGAGGGTGCACATTCCGCTGTGTGAGGGTTTACACTCCGGTGTATGAGGATGTACATTCTGGTGTATGAGGGTATACACTCCGGTGTATGAGGGTGCACATTCTGGTGTATGAGGGTGCACATTCTGGTGTATGAGGGTATACACTCCGGTGTATGAGGGTGCACATTCTGGTGTATGAGGGTGCACATTCTGGTGTATGAGGGTATACACTCCGGTGTATGAGGGTATACACTCCGGTGTATGAGGGTGCACATTCTGGTATATAAGGGTATACACTCCGGTGTATGAGGGTATACACTCTGGTGTATGAGGGTGCACATTCTGGTGTATGAGGGTGCACATTCTGGTATATGAGGGTATACACTCCGGTGTATGAGGGTATACACTCCGGTGTATGAGGGTGTACATTCCGGTGTATGAGGGTGCAAATTCTGGTGTATGAGGGTGCACATTCTGGTGTATGAGGGTATACACTCCGGTGTATGAGGGTATACACTCCGGTGTATGAAGGTGCACATCCTGGTGTATGAGGGTGCACACATTCCGGTGTATGAGGATGCACACTCCGGTGTATGAGAGTACACATTCTGGCATATGAGGGTATATACTCCGGTGTATGAGGGTGCACATTCTGGTGTATGAGGGTATATACTCCGGTGTATGAGGGTGCACATTCTGGTGTATGAGGGTATACACTCCGGTGTATGAGGGTGCACATTCCGGTGTATGAGGATGCACACTCCGTTGTATGAGGGTGCACATTCTGGTGTATGAGGGTATATACTCCGGTGTATGAGGGTGCACATTCTGGTGTATGAGGGTATACACTCCGGTGTATGAGGATGCACATTCCGGTGTATGAGGGCGCACATTCTGGTGTATCAAGGGGCGCACTCCGGTGTATGAGGATGTGCATTCTGGTGTATGAGGGTGCACATTCTGGTGTATGAGGGTGCACATTCTGGTGTATGAGGGTATACACTCCGGTGTATGAGGGTGCACATTCTGGTGTATGAGGGTGCACATTCTGGTGTATGAGGGTATACACTCCGGTGTATGAGGGTGCACATACTGGTATATGAGGGTATACACTCCGGTGTATGAGGGTATACACTCCGGTGTATGAGGGTGCACATTCTGGTGTATGAGGGTGCACATTCTGGTATATGAGGGTATACACTCTGGTGTATGAGGGTATACGCTCCGGTGTATGAGGGTATACACTCCGGTGTATGAGGATGCACACTCCGGTGTATGAGGGTGCACATTCTGGTGTATGAGGGTATACACTCCGGTGTATGAGGGTGCACATTCTGGTGTATCAAGGGGCGCACTCCGGTGTATGAGGATGTGCATTCTGGTGTATTAGGGTGCGCACTCCGGTGTATGAGGATGTGCATTCTGGTGTATGAGGGGGCGCATTCCGTTACATGAGGATGCACATTCCGGCATATGAGGGTATACACTCCGGTGTATGAGGGTGCACATTCTGGTGTATGAGGGTGCACATTCTGGTATATGAGGGTATACACTCTGGTGTATGAGGGTATACGCTCCGGTGTATGAGGGTATACACTCCGGTGTATGAGGATGCACACTCCGGTGTATGAGGGTGCACATTCTGGTGTATGAGGGTATACACTCCGGTGTATGAGGGTGCACATTCTGGTGTATCAAGGGGCGCACTCCGGTGTATGAGGATGTGCATTCTGGTGTATTAGGGTGCGCACTCCGGTGTATGAGGATGTGCATTCTGGTGTATGAGGGGGCGCATTCCGTTACATGAGGATGCACATTCCGGCATATGAGGGTATACACTCCGGTGTATGAGGGTATACACTCCGGTGTATGAGGGTATACACTCCGGTGTATGAGGGTAAACACTCCGGTGTATGAGGGTGCACATTCTGGTGTATGAGGGTATATACTCCGGTGTATTAAGGTGCACATTCTGGTGTATGAGGGTGCGCACTCCGGTGTATGAGGGGGCGCACTCCGGTACATGAGGATGCACATTCCGGTATATGAGGGTATACACTCCGGTGTATGAGGGTATACACTTCGGTGTATGAGGGTATACACTTCGGTGTATGAGGGTGTGTATTCTGGTGTACGAGGGTGCACATTCTGGTGTTTAATCTGGAAAATTAGATGGCTTGTTTTATCCGTCTCCTCCGGGGATCGTCAGTAATGCCTCCAGTATGAAAATACAGAACTGTTGCTTGAGATTGATAGGGCACTCTGATGTATGAGGGTGCACATTCCGCTGTGTGAGGGTTTACACTCCAGTGTATGAGGATGTACATTCTAGTGTATGAGGGTATACACTCCGGTGTATGAGGATGCACATTCTGGTGTATGAGGGTGCACATTCTGGTGTATCAAGGGGCGCACTCCGGTGTATGAGGATGTGCATTCTGGTGTATGAGGGTGCGCACTCCGGTGTATGAGGATGTGCATTCTGGTGTATGAGGGGGCGCATTCCGTTACATGAGGATGCACATTCCGGTATATGAGGGTATACACTCCGGTGTATGAGGATGCACATTCCGGTGTATGAGGGTGCACATTCTGGTGTATCAAGGGGCGCACTCCGGTGTATGAGGATGTGCATTCTGGTGTATTAGGGTGCGCACTCCGGTGTATGAGGATGTGCATTCTGGTGTATGAGGGGGCGCATTCCGTTACATGAGGATGCACATTCCGGCATATGAGGGTATACACTCCGGTGTATGAGGGTATACACTCCGGTGTATGAGGGTAAACACTCCGGTGTATGAGGGTGCAAATTCTGGTGTATAAGGGTATATACTCCGGTGTATGAAGGTGCACATTCTGGTGTATGAGGGTGCGCACTCCGGTGTATGAGGGTGCGCACTCCGGTACATGAGGACGCGCATTCCGGTATGTGAGGGTATACACACTCTGGTGTATGAGGGTATACACTCCGGTGTATAAAGGTGCACATTCCGGTGTATGAGGGTATACACTCCGGTGTATGAGGGTATACACTCCGGTGTATGAGGGTATACACTCTGGTGTATGTGGGTGCGCACTCCGGTGTATGAGTGTGCACTCTGGTGTATGAGGGTGCGCACTCCGGTGTATGAGGGTGCGCACTCCGGTGTATGAGGGTATATACTCCGGTGTATGAGGGTGCACACTCTGGTGTATGAGGGTGCACATTCTGGTGTATGAGGGTGCGCACTCCGGTGTTTGAGGGTGCGCACTCTGGTGTATGAAGGTGCCCACTCTGGTGTATGAGGGTGCGCACTCTGGTGTATGAAGGTGCCCACTCTGGTGTATGAGGGTGCGCACTCTGGTGTATGAGGGTATGCACTCTGGTGTATGAGGATGCGCATTCTGGTGTATGAAGGTGCGCACTCTGGTGTATGAGGGTGCGCACTCCGGTACATGAGGATGCGCATTCCGGTATGTGAGGGTATACACACTCCGGTGTATGAGGGTATACACTCCGGTGTATGAAGGTGCACATTCCGGTGTATGAGGGTATACACTCCGGTGTATGAGGGTATACACTCTGGTGTATGAGGGTATACACTCTGGTGTATGAGGGTGCGCACTCCGGTGTATGAGGGTGCGCACTCCGGTGTATGAGGGTATATACTCCGGTGTATGAGGGTGCACACTCTGGTGTATGAGGGTGCACTTTCTGGTGTATGAGGGTGCGCACTCCGGTGTTTGAGGGTGCGCACTCTGGTGTATGATGGTGCGCACTCTGGTGTATGAGGGTGCGCACTCTGGTGTATGAGGGTGCGCACACTGGCGTATGAGGGTGTGCACTCTGGTGTATGAGGATGCGCATTCTGGTGTATGAAGGTGCGCACTCTGCTGTATGAGGGTGCGTACTCTGGTGTATGAGGGGGCGCACTCCGGTACATGAGGATGCACATTCCGGTATATGAGGGTATACACTCCGGTGTATGAGGGTATACACTCCGGTGTATGAGGGTATACACTTCGGTGTATGAGGGTATACACTTCGGTGTATGAGGGTGTGTATTCTGGTGTATGAGGGTGCACATTCTGGTGTTTAATCTGGAAAATTAGATGGCTTGTTTTATCCGTCTCCTCCGGGGATCGTCAGTAATGCCTCCAGTATGAAAATACAGAACTGTTGCTTGAGATTGATAGGGCACTCTGATGTATGAGGATGCACATTCTGGTGTATGAGGGTATACACTCCAGTGTATGAGGGTGCACATTCCGGTGTATGAGGGTATACACTCCAGTGTATGAGGATGCACATTCCGCTGTGTGAGGGTTTACACTCCAGTGTATGAGGATGTACATTCTAGTGTATGAGGGTATACACTCCGGTGTATGAGGGTGCACATTCTGGTGTATGAGGGTATACACTCCGGTGTATGAGGGTGCACATTCTGGTGTATGAGGGTATACACTCCAGTGTATGAGGGTGCACATTCCGGTGTATGAGGGTATACACTCCAGTGTATGAGGGTGCACGTTCCGGTGTATGAGGGTATACACTCCAGTGTATGAGGATGCACATTCCGCTGTGTGAGGGTTTACACTCCAGTGTATGAGGATGTACTTTCTAGTGTATGAGGGTATACACTCCGGTGTATGAGGATGCACATTCTGGTGTATGAGGGTGCACATTCTGGTGTATCAAGGGGCGCACTCCGGTGTATGAGGATGTGCATTCTGGTGTATGAGGGTGCGCACTCCGGTGTATGAGGATGTGCATTCTGGTGTATGAGGGGGCGCATTCCGTTACATGAGGATGCACATTCCGGTATATGAGGGTATACACTCCGGTGTATGAGGGTATACACTCCGGTGTATGAGGGTATACACTCCGGTGTATGAGGGTGCACATTCTGGTGTATGAGGGTATACACTCCGGTGTATGAGGGTGCACATTCTGGTATATGAGGCTATACACTCCGGTGTATGAGGGTGCACATTCTGGTGTATAAGGGTGTATACTCCGGTGTATGAGGGTGCACATTCTGGTGTACGAGGGTGCGCACTCCGGTGTATGAGGGTATATACTCCGGTGTATGAGAGTGTGCACTCTGGTGTATGAGGGTGCGCACTCCGGTGTATGAGGTGCGCACTCCGGTACATGAGGATGCGCATTCCGGTATATGAGGGTATACACTCCGGTGTATGAGGGTGCACATTCTGGTGTATGAGGGTATATACTCCGGTGTATGTGGGTGCACATTCTGGTGTATGAGGGTATATACTCCGTTGTATGAGGGTGCACATTTTGGTGTATGAGGGTATATACTCCGGTGTATGAGGGTGCACATTCCGGTGTATGAGGGTATATACTCCGGTGTATGAGGGTGCACATTCTGGAGTATGAGGTTATATACTCCGGTGTATGAGGGTGCACATTCTGGTGTATGAGAGTATATACTCCGGTGTATGAGGGTGCACATTCTGGTGTATGAGGGTGCGCACTCCGGTGTATGAGGGTGCGCACTCCGGTGTATGAGAGTATGCACTCTGGTGTTTGAGGGTGCGCATTCCGGTGTATGAGGGTGCGCACTCCGGTGTATGAGGGTATACACTCCGGTGTATGAGGGTGTGTATTCTGGTGTATGAGGGTGCACACTCCGGTGTATGAGGGTGCACATGAGGGTGGTTAGGGTTAGGCAAAACAGGAAGGGTTAGGAGTAGAAATTAGGGTTAGGGATAGGAGGACTTTACTTACCGGAATGCTGACGCATCAGAGAACTCCTCTATAAGTGACGGTCACATGAGCACTGGGGCCCGGAAGCCACGCTGGAGCCGTGCAGATGTCAGGAGCAGGTAAGTCACTGCTGGGCCACCAGGGACAACGCTGACATTATAATCATGTAGACATTCTCTCGTAGACATTATGAATAAATGTCAACATTTTAATAAATAAGGTAGTCACATGCCCCTAGTATAAATTAAATACCACTTATTACAAAAATAATGTAATTTGTAGCGGCCACATGCATACTGTACCTTCTGTAAAGTACCAACACAGAACAAGCATAAACATTCTATATATATATAAGTTGTCAGGTATCTCACCTGTGCCACATCAGCACTCCTTTCATTGACAGGTAGTGACATATGACTGTGTTACATAGTGCTAGTCAGCACTTTCACTTGTACTGGACCCTCTGCTGTTTCTGAGAATATAAGTAATGTGGAGAATGAGGGTGGAAATCAAAGCGACAGATGGTAACTTTTACGCACAGATAAATGGTTTAATTTGGGATGTCATTGATCTGACGTATAAAGCTGCAACCTTCAACCAGGTTCAGCCCAGGAAAATCAATGTGTCTACAGACTGCTGCCATGTTTCTATATGACTTATATTGGTGAGACAGAATGAAGGAGACAGTTCCCTTAAACTTATATGATAGATTTTTGAGAGGCGTGCTACTCTTCCTGATATTGAATTGGGGGTCAGGCAGTTTGCCAAGAAGTGGGAGAGGTATATTGATACTCTAGACCCGGATGTACAGTCGTTCATCTATAAACTTTTTGAGACCACAACGTGGTATCTATATAGACAAATCGATAGGGCCTCTTGACAACCTAGGCCCATGTACTGTTCCTTTGGGACCCCCTGCTGTTTTCTTAGGAAATGCAATTATATTAATTTTAATACCCCCATGCTGTACGTTTAGTCTGACGCCATATGGGTACTGAACCTTCTCTTTGGTTAGAATGGCTAACCATGCCTGAATTACTTCTTTAATATTTTTACTTAGGACTTCTTTGGCCGTTACTCATTCATGATATGATTATACTTGTACTGTTTTCCCCATTTGTTTCTCCCCCCCCCCTCCTGTCTGTCTTCTTTACTGACCTCTCGGGTATACTGATGTCCTGTGAATCCTCAGGTAGAATTGTATGCTTAGCCTTAGGTATATGGTGATTTCTTATGCTAAGACGCACGTCGGTAATGTTTTCATCATTTCCTAGACCTCATGTAGGTTAAGATTGTTTATCCTTTACCTCTTACTCAAGCCTACAAGTACCGACTATGTATCTGTGGTTTCACTGATGTGGCTTAAAAGCACCTTACGATGGATTATTGTAACTATACCGGTTTCTCTCCGGTTTTTGGTATGTCTGTATCATGAAGGTCTTCCCTGGTCTTGTATTTCTATAAAAAATCTAATAAAAATTGTTGAATTAAAAAAAAAAAAAACTTATTTGATAGATTTTTAAATTGTGTTTCTTGTTGCTTACAGTTACGTAGCTTACAGTCATCATGAGATATCATTATATTTTGTGACTGTTGTACATTTTTATTATTACTAAAATGTCTATCGTAGACTATTCTTCATTCACGCGCATGCTCAAGACATACTCTAAAGAAATAACTGACACCGACAACAGGAATAATTTTGCCAAATAAAAATGTCAGCTTTATTATTAAACAAATGGTATGGTGGCAAGGAGGTACGGCCTATTTAACTCAAGTCCCTTTTTAGTCTACATTTTAACCCTTTTTATTGTGGCTGATGCAAACATCTAAATTTCAGAACACAAGAAGAGGCAAGGGCCCAACTTCAGCCCAGCCTCCATCGCATCACAAGGGGGCAAGGGCCCAACTTCAACCCAGCCTCCATCCCATCACAAGGGGGCAAGGGCCCAACTTCAGCCCAGCCTCCATCGCATCACAAGGGGCCATAAGGGGCCATTTGCCACCCCTTGTGTTGATTCATCTTTACCGGGCATACCGTGGCCAACTCTCCACTCAAGGTATTCCCCAACTCCAAACCAAAAAGGTGCTCAGGTGTCTACCAACTCCACTGGAGACCGAAGCCCACCTGGTCCAATGGTACTCCGGCCCCATAATGTATCAAATTCCACCACCTTCTCATCTCCTGAGCACTTATAAAACCTTTTTCAACTACAGCCACAATTTCAGGCTGTCCCAACCCGCCAAGCCGACACCAATAATAACTCACATAGGGCGGGTGAGTGGGTAAATTTTTCCTGAGGAAAAGAGGGAGAACCTAATCAATCCTCCCTTTATAAGGGCTAAGCCCCTCCCATTACCAGATTCCTCAGCAATCTCATAGGTCCAGCAGTTACCATGGACACACCTCCACCTGTCCTTGCTGCTTCATTCAGTATACTACTCAGAATTTTATGTCATTATGGACATATGAAATGTCCTTCGTTCTCTAAAGATCTGTAGTACAGTAAATGATGTCAGAGCCCACGCCAATAAAAGCTACTGAATAACAATAGTATGAAATCGGAGAAAGCATCCTTTCTGAAATAGGTCTCTAAAGTTTCTAGGAGCATGGGCTAACTTGCAAAAGACAGATGGCAACTGGCAACTGGCGATAATGTAATTTATACATCTGGGGGTAATGCAAGCACCGAGAGAGGAATGCCTCACTGACCAAAGCTGCTCCCAGCAGGAGATGCAATATATGGCAAGGCTGCCCAACATGTGTGGGGCCGCTTCCTGATGCGTTTGCAATCTAATTGCAAATGCATCCGATCTAGGGTTGACCCCCTGGTTGCTCTGCCAGGCAGTCAGTGGCCATTTTTTTGGAGCGGCTGCGTGTGACATCATGTAGCTGCCCCGAAAACAGTCCCGGCCTGCCCCCGCTCGCCCCCCAATGCCACATCGCCGCCCTGAAAACGCCAGCTGCTGTCAATCACTTTGCAGTCACATCCATTGGGGATGCAACTATGTGGGTTGCCGAAAATGGCAAACTGGGCTGTGAGCTGCATTAGCGGCAGGGTCTGAACGACCCTCTGTGTCTGGGTTATTTCTTCCCCCACCTTTCTGCACGCCTTGCTATTAAATAATACTTGGTAACACTATATAGCCATTTTAAGAGAAACAATCAGGTGCAACTATTACAAATCAATTATATTAATCTAACAAAGATAGAGAACCTCCACATAGAATAGCGCACACAGAGGATACTTATTAATTTGATGAATCTTTCAATGGACTTTCAGAGGATTTGTATAACCTCAAAAGAAAACAAAAATACAATATAGTGTTATATCTTTATGACATTTCTTATAAGTCTTTATGAGGAAACTCGTACCCTTAAATTTGTCTATAAGGTTAGTGATAGACAAAACATCTGAGACTCAGAATGATCCCACAGGGTTCCTCCTCTCAATAGACCCTCCTTCAGAACCTTCCAACAGTAACTTCTCCGGATTTCACATGTGAAAACAGAAAATCACCACCATAGTGTAAAACCATAACATTTATTTTCACAGACAGAGATAAAAATTAGCCTCCCACCCTTATAGGTGGTCTACTAACAGCAAGTAGACAAAAACAGCTTAAAATTGGCCAAGTTGTTAAAACTGCAAATACAGGACTCCTACCAGATGGAATGGTCTACCATATAAAAAGTAGACTTTATCACAGGATTACTGAAGAAACCTCAGGCGTCCCTGGAAACAGTCCTTCGTCCTGGGTAGTGATCCTCCGTTTGCAGTGCCCCTCCTCACCAACGCGCTTCAATACACAAAGGTATCTTTATCAAGGTGTGTGGAGGACAGACATCCCAGGGATTTTACACCCATCTTATGAAATCTAATAATATCCCTAAAACTAGACATGGATCTTCTAACCTTTCCCTATTCCTATATCCTTAAGCATAAAATCCTCTCCATCAAGTCCATTCCAGATTGTCTGAATGTCCTGCTTTCCCACCCGATGGAGGGCGGGAAAGCAGGACATTCAGACAATCTGGAATGGACTTGATGGAGAGGATTTTATGCTTAAGGATATAGGAATAGGGAAAGGTTAGAAGATCCATGTCTAGTTTTAGGGATATTATTACATTTCATAAGATGGGTATAAAATCCCTGGGATGTCTGTCCTCCACACACCTTGATAAAGATACCTTTGTGTATTGAAACGCGTTGGTGAGGAGGGGCACTGCAAACGGAGGATCACTACCCAGGACGAAGGACTGTTTCCAGGGACGCCTGAGGTTTCTTCAGTAATCCTGTGATAAAGTCTACTTTTTATATGGTAGACCATTCCATCTGGTAGGAGTCCTGTATTTGCAGTTTTAACAACTTGGCCAATTTTAAGCTGTTTTTGTCTACTTGCTGTTAGTAGACCACCTATAAGGGTGGGGGGCTAATTTTTATCTCTGTCTGTGAAAATAAATGTTATGGTTTTACACTATGGTGGTGATTTTCTGTTTTCACATGTGAAATCCGGAGAAGTTACTGTTGGAAGGTTCTGAAGGAGGGTTTATTGAGAGGAGGAACCCTGTGGGATCATTCTGAGTCTCAGATGCTTTTTTGTCTATCACTAACCTGATAGACAAATTTAAGGGTACGAGTTTCCTCATAAAGACTTATAAGAAATGTCATAAAGATATAACACTATATTGTATATTTGTTTCCATTTTAGGTTATACAAATCCTCTGAAAGTCCATTGAAAGATTCATCAAATTAATAAGTATCCTCTGTGTGCGCTATTCTATGTGGAGGTTCTCTATCTTTGTTTGTTTATATTTGTGAAGTGTTGGTGGAACTTCATTTCCTTCACCGAGAAAAGCAGCCACGTGTGCGCAATTGTGACTTTCTATCCATATTTGTCTAATTATATTAATCTGGATAAAGAAGTTTTATCAATTAAAGATAAATTAAGCTGCTCCCAACAAATAATCTGCGGTTATTCAAAAAACAATAAAAAGAATACAATGTATAGGGAGCGCTATTTAATGATATACATATGAAATGTAATAGTAGCAAAGGTAAAATACACATTAGATATGCAGACACATTGGATACATCAATTTCTAATAGTCACTGGCTTCCAGACCCACCGCAATAAGAGAATATATTAATGGAAACAGTTAATAAGTAGCTGTGCAAATTCCATTAAGGAAAGAGCTGAAGCTTTTGCGCTTTGCTACCACCTCACACTCACTGCTCTGTGAGATTTAGACGCTGGAATACATCTGCGGCACTGTTGGTATGTGTGACTGCAGGAATTGTTGATAACCACCGGCGAGAGGAGAGGGAAGGCGCATCTATTGACAGCTCCATATATCGGCTTCTGGCCCTCATTCCGAGTTGATCGCTCGCTAGCTACTTTTAGCAGCCGTACAAACGCATAGTCGCCGCCCACGGGGGAGTGTATTTTCGCTTTGCAGGAGTGCGAACACCTGTGCAGCAGAGCGGCTGCAAACACATTTTGTGCAGAACAAGACCAGCCCTGTAGTTACTTATTCTGTGCGATGATTGCTGCGACGAATGACACGGTAATGACGTCAGATACCCGCCCAGCAAACGCTCGGCCACAACTCAGAATGAGGACTTCTGTTCGTGTCTCTGTGAAGCGGCTCCTAATGCAGACTGACAGCCCACAGCAGCTCCATGCAGCGGCTTTGCTAGTGGCGCTCTTAGTGGCTTTTTGTATGGGCGGGCTGCCGAGCACGGAAGTGATGCCCAGGTAGTGAGAGACTCACAGAAGTAGTATGATAAAGTTCCATAGTGGCTGTTAAGCCTGTAGTTCGTTAACATAGCAATAAACTGGTCGGTGAAGGTCAGTACACCAGAGATATAATAAAAAGAGAACCTTGGCGCGTTTCTCCGCTAACAACACATCCTCAGAAGGCATTCTCAATGTACATGGTAACAGATATTTAAGCAACAGGTATCCAATCAAAAAAGGCTGCTAATTAAAACACAGAAGGGATCACTTCTGAGGATCTTTTATACACGATTAATTTTTTAGAAATTGATGTATCCAATGTGTCTGCATATCTAATGTGCATTTTACCTTTGCTACTATTAAATTTCATATGTATATCCTTAAATAGCGCTCCCTATACATTGTAGCCTTGCTATTAAATCTGCAGGAAACACAATATTAAGTAATCTCTTTATTTTTAATATATAAATATAGCCCTCAATTTCCTGGTTCTCTGTGGAAATATTTTACTTTTTAACATTGTGCAAGAATATTCACTAATTTAATTACTAAACAGTGTATCTATTGTTCTATACAATACCCATTTAATAAGAAGGAATAATTAGATGCAATGTTTGTTTGTGGTTTCTTTGTGTGGATGAAGGCTGGGTTATAAATGGATTAACCGTTTAGAAAGTGTCACTTTATAGCATTAATTAAAAATATAGATAAATACATGGTAAAACATGAAGTAAGGAAATCACTGCTATAGCAATTACACCGTGCCATTAAAAACTTAAGGTTGCCTGTTTAATGAATATGCAAAATGTAGCTGTGAATTTGCAGAAAAACTCATTCATTCTAGCGAAATAATTATTTTCGCAGCAGAATATAAAAACCTGTATAATCAGAGTCTCAGATTCTAAATCCTAGAACTCTTTTATGTTGTGTTATCTTATAAAACCAGACAACACGACTCAAAGAGAAAGTAATGTAGTGTAGGAAGGTATCTGTTCAATGGATAAATGTAGCTAGCTAAAAAAGAATAGTTGTTCGAAGCACAATGGAAAGGACATAGGCTCGTGATACGATGATAAATTATATGCTGTAGAAATATATTTCTAATGTGGGAACCAATGAGTAATTTTCAGAGATAGTTCTATTTACTATTAAGCTGATTTTCTGCCGCAGCCTATCACTGCGATATAAAACCTCCTAACGGCGATATTTATAAAGAAGTTATCACCGGAGCAATTCAGTGATGCTCAGATGCCCGCTTGGGTTTTCCACCTGGCTTGGATTCCAAATTGAGACAAAACGTCATCATCACAGCATCAGATCTCGCTGGTTTTGGATTCTATATAAATCCACCCTGCGGTGATTTGGGCGCCATTTCACAGCAGACCCCAGAAGCAGGGCACATCCACTAGACTGCCAGGGCAGAAATTAATGTGTCTATCTATCTATCTATCTATCTATCTATCTATCTATCTATCTATCTATCTATCTATTCATTCTACTGAGTCCACTATGTAAAAATGCTTTAAATATAGCGGCGCCCTATTTACATGATTGTTTCCTAGTATCACCATGCTTGATAAATAGGTTTCCTCATTGCTTTGGGAAGCTTTAGCCCCGTACACACGGGGGAGATGTGTGCTGAGCAATCTAGCACAGACCACTCAGCACACATCTCTCCCCCCGCTCAGCACAATGTGTGCTGAGCGAGTGGGGGAGACGGGACGGGACGGGGGGCGGCGCTTATTTCACCCAGCGGTGAAATGAGCAATCTCACTAGATTTGGCATGCATGTCTAGAGCCAGGATAGCGACGCGCGGTACCACGCAACGCTGTCGCCGGCACCCTACACATGGAGAGATCTAGTCAGATTGTTTAAAATTTAAGCACGGATCTCTCTGTGTGTACCCCCCTTTACATCCGGAGATCCTCAGAAAATATCTTTGATGTCTTTGATGAAGATGGCTACTGCCAATAATAGCACAGCAGCAGTGCTTGGTAAACAGGGAGCAGCCATGTCCAGCAAAAGCACCAGTTTACTAATGAAATAAACATAAGGAACTTATCTTATACTTCTATTCACTTATCAGCAAGGAGCTAGGTTCTTAAGAGGGGTACACACGGGCAGTGTCGGACTGGGGCATGTAGGGCCCACCGGGGGAATGCAGTGGTAGGGGCACATGTTTAGGGGTGTGGCCAGTCTGCTGAGGGGGTGTGGCCTGCCACCTCATTGGTTTGACTAACCATTAGGGAGTGCAACGTCTGGGCCTCTTCATAAATATATACAGTAAATTCAGCTGCTGCATGCATGATAATGTACCAGATTAATAACAGATTGATAACAGCAATGCACTGTAGAAAATACACAATAGTCCAGTATAAGGTAACATATGTATAATGTATAATTCAAGTGCACAGTCTAGAACCTGATCCTTAGAGCAGAAGATGGGCCCCCAGGCAGTGGGGCCCACCGGTAGTTTCCCCTGTACTCCTGTGGGCCAGTCCAAGCCTGCACACGGAGAGATCCGTGCTTAAAATCTAAGCAAACTGACTAGATTGCTTAGAAGTTAAGCACAGATCTCTCCGTGTGTATCCCCTACAGCGATAGCGATGTGCGGTCCCGCGCGTCGCTATCGCCGGTGCTAGATTGGCCTGCATGCAGGCACAATCTAGCACATTGCTCATTTCATCGCGCTGAGCTCAGCAGGAGGAGAGATGTGTGCTGAGCGGTCTGCGATAGATCGCTCAGAACACATCTCTGCCCGTGTGTACTGGGCTTTAAGTTGCAAACAATTGAATGAAGAAATATAACATGTAAATGTGCTTTCCCTGGCACAGGCGTTCATTGCTGTAAATAGTCAACTCACATCAATAAGACTCCCTGTCTACCACTTTGTACAAGCACCAATGGTGCTCACTTACTGTGCCTCACTCTCCAGTGTAATGCTTAACTCTTCACCACAGATGGGGGACGGGTAACACCTAAACCTCTTCCTAGGCCATGCCTCCCAAGATTTTATACCTTTTGCCATACTTGACCTCAACCTGTGATGTTGTTATACAGGCCATAAGTAGGCATGGCGTCTTGCTCCAGACAGAGTGTATGTATTAGACTATACTGATAATAGTCATTATACTAGCACAAAGAAAACCTGTCAACTGAATGCAAAAGAAAAGTAAAGTAAAATAAAATTATTTGTACGTATCTACGAAATAATAATAATAATAATAATAATAATAATAATAATAATACACTGTTCAAAAAAATAAAGGGAACACTTAAACAACACAATGTAACTCCAAGTCAATCACACTTCTGTGAAATCAAACTGTCCATTTAGGAAGCAACACTGATTGACAATCAATTTCACATGCTGTTGTGCAAATGGAATAGACAACAGGTGGAAATTATAGGCAATTAGCAAGACACCCCTAATAAAGGAGTTGTTCTGCAGGTGGTGACCACAGACCACTTCTCAGCTCCTATGCTTTCTGGCTGATGTTTTGGTCACTTTTGAAAGCTGGCGGTGCTTTCACTCTAGTGGTAGCATGAGACGGAGTCTACAACCCACACAAGTGACTCAGGTAGTGCAGCTCATCCAGGATGGCACATCAATGCGAGCTGTGGCAAGAAGGGTTGCTGTGTCTGTCAGCGTAGTGTCCAGAGCATGGAGGCGCTACCAGGAGACAGGCCAGTACATCAGGAGATGTGGAGGAGGCCATAGGAGGGCAACAACCCAGCAGCAGGACCGCTACCTCCGCCTTTGTGCAAGGAGGAACAGGAGGAGCACTGCCAGAGCCCTGCAAAATGACCTCCAGCAAGCCACAAATGTGCATGTGTCTCCTCAAACGATCAGAAACAGACTCCATGAGGGTGGTATGAGGGCCCGACGTCCACAGGTAGGGGTTGTGCTTACAGCCCAACACTGTGCATGACGTTTGGCATTTGCCAGAGAACACCAAGATTGGCAAATTCGCCACTGGCGCCCTGTGCTCTTCACAGATGAAAGCAGGTTCTCACTGAGCACATGTGACAGACGTGACAGAGTCTGGAGATGCCAAGGAGAACGTTCTGCTGCCTGCAACATCCTCCAGCATGACCGGTTTGGCAGTGGGTCAGTAATGGTGTGGGGTGGCATTTCTTTGGGGGGCCGCACAGCCCTCCATGTGCTCGCCAGAGGTAGCCTGACTGCCATTAGGTACCGAGATGAGATCCTCAGACCCCTTGTGAGACCATATGCTGGTGCGGTTGGCCCTGGGTTCCTCCTAATGCAAGACAATGCTAGACCTCATGTGGCTGGAGTGTGTCAGCAGTTCCTGCAAGACGAAGGCATTGATGCTATGGACTGGCCCGCCCGTTCCCCAGACCTGAATCCAATTGAGCACATATGGGACATCATGTCTCGCTCCATCCACCAACGCCACGTTGCACCACAGACTGTCCAGGAGTTGGCGGATGCTTTAGTCCAGGTCTGGGAGGAGATCCCTCAGGAGACCATCCGCCACCTCATCAGGAGCATGCCCAGGCGTTGTAGGGAGGTCATACAGGCACGTGGAGGCCACACACACTACTGAGCTTCATTTTGATTTGTTTTAAGGACATTACATCAAAGTTGGATCAGCCTGTAGTGTGTTTTTCCACTTTAATTTTGAGTGTGACTCCAAATCCAGACCTCCACGGGTTAATAAATTTGATTTCCATTGACAATTTTTGTGTGATTTTGTTGTCAGCACATTCAACTATGTAAAGAACAAAGTATTTAATAAGAATATTTCATTAATTCAGATCTAGGATGTGTTATTTTAGTGTTCCCTTTATTTTTTTGAGCAGTGTAATAATAATAATAATAATAATAATAATAATAATAATAATGTACTTTATTTGTCATTAACAAAACAGCAATGAAATGTCAATAACATTTCTGTATGGACACTCTATACAATGGACAAATAATAAACATATTTCATTAAAAAGAAGTTAGCCCTAATCCTTTTGTTCGTTTAGCAACCGAACAGCTGTAGGAAAGAATCTATTTAACATGCGCTTTGTGTGTGCACGTACACTCCTAAAATGTTTTAAGGACGGTAATCTTTCAAAAACCAAATAATTTGGATGACTAGGATCAGCTAATATGCATCTGGCTTTTCTTAACACTCTTTTTACATAAAAATCCTTAATACAGGGCAAAGACACCCCAATAATCCTACCAGCAATTCTAACCACACGATCTAGGACAATTTGCTCAGCTACTGTACAATTCCCAAACTACACTGTCATCCCATAAGTCAGAATACTTTCTATAATACTACCATAAAACCTAACTAAAGTATTCGTACGCAGACAGCCTTAAGTCTCCTTAAAAAGAAGAGGCGCTGTTGTGTCTTCTTAATCAAAAAAGTACAGTTTAAGGACCAAGTTAGGTCATTAGCAATATACATGCCCAATAATTTGAATGAAGCCACCTCCTCGATTGGCTTACCATCTAAAAATACAGAAAGTAACGGTCTACTACTACCACGTCTAAAATCAATTACCATTTCCTTTGTTTTATATATATTTAAAATCAAACAATTTTCTTTACTCCATTCTAGTAAACGTAGAATTTCGTATCTATAGGCTGCCTCATAATTTTCACTTATCAGGCCAACAACAGCTGTGTCATCTGCGAATTTCACCACTTTAACAGAATCTGAAACTGAAAAACAATCATACGTAAATAACGAACATAGTAGTGGACTCAGGACACACCCCTGTGGAACACCAGATCCTATCCAAACTTCACCAGACACAGACTTACCTAACTTCACTACTTGAGGCCTATCAGTCAAAAAATTTAAGATCAAATTGCACATAAACCCGTTTAAGCCTAAATTAAAAAGCTAAAAAACCAAAGATGCCGGTACTATTGTATTAAACGCAGAACTAAAATCCACAAATAAAATTCTAACACATGTCCCCTTCTTCTCTAAGTGGTTCTGTGTCTGATGTAAAACAGTCAAAGCTGCATCATCCGTAGACCGATTCTGCCTATGGGCAAATTGAAAAGGATCAAAATTGGCATAAAAATTAGTGATGAGCGGGTTCGGTTTCTCGGAAACTGAACCCCCCCGAACTTCACCCTTTTTACACGGGTCCGAGGCATACTCAGATTCTCCCGTATGGCTCGGTTAACCCGAGCGAGCCCGAACGTCATCATCCCGCTGTCGGATTCTCGCGAGATTCGGATTCTATATAAGCAGCCGCGCGTCGCCGCCATTTTCACTCGTGCATTGGAAATGTTAGGGAGAGGACGTGGCTGGCGTCCTCTCCGTTTATTCATTGTTGAGTTGATGCAAATATTTGTGCTTGCTTATATCATTGTGGGGACTGGGGAGCAGCTTTATATTAATATAGGAGGAGTACAGTGCAGAGTTTTGCTGATCAGTGACCACCAGTTTTATCCATTCTCTGCCTGAAAAAAATGCTCCTTATCTGTGCTCAGTGTGCTGCATATATCTGTGCGCACACAGCTTATTTGTGGGGACTGGGGAGCAGCTGTATTATATAGCAGGAGTACAGTGCAGAGTTTTGCTGACAGTGACCACCAGTATACGTTGTCTGCCTGAAAAACACTCCATATCTGTGCTCAGTGTGCTGCTTTATTGTGGGGACTGGGGAACACCAGTATAATATATATATAGGAGGAGTACAGTGCAGAGTTTTGCTGACCAGTGACCACCAGCAGTGCCAGATTAAGGTCCAATTGGGCCTGGAGCTGAAATTTATTTAGGGCCTATTGTATGCTGCTTCAGGGGGTGTGAGCAGTGATGTGGAGACGTGGCCAGTTCTGTGTGCGCGTGGTCAGCACAGTGGTGTGTGGCCTGTGCCATGGGGTCCGACTTTCACAGAAAACACCTGCAGAAGGCTAATTAGTGCTGCAGATCGCAGTCCCCATTATTATTAATGGGGACTACAATGTGACCCACTATGTACAATGCTAGTTTACACCATATTCAGCTGGAGCAAACTGCTTTATGCCTAGGGAGGCTTAAGGGCCCCATACACTAGAACGATAATGTCCGATTTAATCCAATTTCGACCTTTCGGGCCGATAAATCGGATGAAAAGTGGCAAATCAGATGTGTTTTACATCCGATCCGATGCGCGTTCCCGTGAGCATCGGATCGGAGCCCCTAGGTCGTTAGTGCTGCACTCGTGACATGTCGAATCCTGCAGGCATGGCTGGGACCGCATACGATACATCGGATGCAAAAGGACCACATACGATGTATCGTATGTGATCCTGCCACCTGGGAAGCTGCCGGTCGGTTCAAGGGAAATCGCATCTGACTTTAGCCTCCGACATGTCGCTGTAGTGTATGGGGCCCTTTACTCGCAAGAGAGAGATCATCCAATCCTTCTCCTGCAGGTTCCATCCGGATTTGATTGCGGAAACTGACACTGTGCACATGACACTCTGCCTCCCTCTCCCCCAAAACTGACACTGTACCCCCTATCAAATCCAGCTATAGTCATAATTTATACATTTATTAACCAAAACAGTTTATAATTAAACAAATTATTCCACAGAAAGCAAATAAATAAATTCGGAGAAGTCAAGACACAGTGGCCCCCACAGGAAAACACACACTGTCCCCCACAAAAAAAGCAAACCCCCTCCAAATACTCACACATTGTCCACCACAGGAAAAAAGCACACACATTGGGGGGAATTGAATTCAGCATGAGGATTTCTCTGCTTCCGATACTTGCGGTATCCAATAAAAAAAATTGGTCTTCAAAGCTGAAAATCCTGTGATGCGTGAAAATAAAAAGATACTTACCCCTCTGGTAGGTTACCGCGATTCCCAGTGGTCTCGCATCCATTTTCTTTTGGGAGATGTAGTCCTTCAGGGGGATGACACTCACACGGGGTATACACACACACTTACTGGGGGTCATGCACGCATGCTCATGTGCACTAATACACACTTACCGCTGCAGGAGTCCGGATCCCGACACTGGAGGATAAGACACCGTTCAGAAGGTGAGTAATTACAAACTAATTAAGCTAATTGGAAACTTCCAATTGCTTAAGTAGTCCTGGGGTAGGGGGGCACATCGATATGCGAGGGCAATGTATGAACGGTCAGCAACGCTGTTCCGTCACCTGCAGCTATCGATTTTGACAGCTGCAGGTGGCCCATACACCACAGTAGGAACAGAGCTGTCCCTGGCTGTGGAGGCATCCAGATTTCGGGCTGGACAGGAGGAGATCTCGCGTGAGTAGCGAGATCTTGCGCATGCCCAGTGAGCAGGGTGAGGGAGAGAGACAGTGCATCCGCACTAGGCGGATGCGATGTGGGGAGGCCGGCAGCGATCACCGGAGGGGGGAGTTTTCACTGCCCCGCTTCAGTGTCTGAGATGTTCATACATTTTGGCGCTGCTGCTTCCTGCTTCACCTCAGTAAAGAGGCAAAACAGGATGCGCTATACCTGTGCGTTAAGTGCGGGTTTAATAAATCTACCCCATTGTCCCCTAAAGGAAAAAAACAGACACACGCTGTCTGACACAGGGGGAAAAAAATAAATAAATAAATTTAAAAAAAATAAAATAAGAATTTACTCACCGGTAATTCTATTTCTCGTAGTCCGTAGTGGATGCTGGGAACTCCGTAAGGACCATGGGGAATAGCGGGCTCCGAAGGAGGCTGGGCACTCTAGAAAGATTTAGGACTACCTGGTGTGCACTGGCTCCTCCCCCTATGACCCTCCTCCAAGCCTCAGTTAGGACACCGTGCCCGGACGAGCAGACATAATAAGGAAGGATTTAGAATCCCGGGTAAGACTCTTACCAGCCACACCAATCACACCGTACAACTCGTGATACAATATCCAGTTTGACAGTATGAAAACAACTGAGCCTCTCAACAGATGGCCCAACAATAACCCAATTGTTAACAATAACTATTTACAAGTATTGCAGACAATCCGCACTTGGGATGGGCGCCCAGCATCCACTACGGACTACGAGAAATAGAATTACCGGTGAGTAAATTCTTATTTTCTCTAACGTCCTAGTGGATGCTGGGAACTCCGTAAGGACCATGGGGATTATACCAAAGCTCCCAAACGGGCGGGAGAGTGCGGATGACTCTGTAGCACCGAATGAGAGAACTCCAGGTCCTCCTCAGCCAGGGTATCAAATTTGTAGAATTTTGCAAACGTATTTGCCCCTGACCAAGTAGCAGCTCGGCAAAGTTGTAAAGCCGAGACCCCTCGGGCAGCCGCCCAAGATGAGCCCACCTTCCTTGTGGAATGGGCCTTTACAGATTTTGGCTGTGGCATGCCTGCCACAGAATGTGCAAGCTGAATTGTACTACAAATCCAGCGAGCAATAGACTGCTTAGAAGCAGGAGCACCCAACTTGTTGGGTGCATACAGGATAAACAGCGAGTCAGATTTTCTGACTCCAGCCGTCCTGGAAACATATATTTTCAGGGCCCTGACAACGTCTAGCAACTTGGAGTCCTCCAATTCACTAGTAGCCGCCGGCACCACAATAGGCTGGTTCAGGTGAAACGCTGACACCACCTTAGGGAGAAATTGGGGACGAGTCCTCAACTCTGCCCTATCCATATGGAAAATCAGATAAGGGCTTTTACATGATAAAGCCGCCAATTCTGACACTCGCCTGGCTGAAGCCAAGGCTAATAACATGACCACTTTCCACGTGAGATATTTCAGATCCACGGTTTTTAGTGGCTCAAACCAATGTGATTTTAAGAAACTCAACATCATGTTGAGATCCCAAGGTGCCACTGGAGGCACAAACGGGGGCTGAATATGCAGCACTCCTTTTACAAAAGTCTGAACTTCAGGTACTGAAGCTAGTTCTTTTTGAAAGAAAACCGACAGAGCCGAGATCTGTACTTTAATGGAGCCTAGTTTTAGGCCCATATCCACTCCTGCTTGCAGGAAATGCAGAAATCGACCTAGTTGAAATTCCTCTGTTGGGGCCTTATTGGCCTCGCACCATGCAACATATTTTCGCCATATGCGGTGATAATGCGTTGCCGTAACATCTTTCCTGGCCTTAATAAGCGTAGGAATGACTTCTTCCGGAATACCCTTTTCCTTTAGGATCCGGTGTTCAACCGCCATGCCGTCAAACGCAGCCGCGGTAAGTCTTGGAACAGACAGGGCCCCTGCTGTAGCAGGTCCTGTCTGAGCGGTAGAGGCCACGGGTCCTCTGAGAGCATCTCTTGAAGTTCCGGGTACCACGCTCGTCTTGGCCAATCCGGAACCACGAGAATTGTGTTTACTCCTCGCTTTCTTATTATTCTCAAAACCTTTGGAATGAGAGGCAGAGGAGGGAACACATAAACCGACTGGGACACCCACGGTGTTACTAGAGCGTCCACAGCTATCGCCTGAGGGTCCCTTGACCTGGCGCAATATTTTTTTTACTTTTTGTTGAGACGGGACGCCATCATGTCCACCTGTGGTTTTTCCCAACGGTTTACCAGCATCTTTAAGACTTCTGGGTGAAGTCCCCACTCCCCCGGGTGGAGGTCGTGTCTGCTGAGGAAGTCTGCTTCCCAGTTGTCCACTCCCGGAATGAACACTGCTGACAGTGCTAGTACATGATTCTCCGCCCATCGGAGAATTTTTGTGGCTTCTGCCATCGCCATCCTGCTTCTTGTGCCGCCCTGTCGATTTACATGGGCGACTGCCGTGATGTTGTCTGACTGGATCAGCACCGGCTGGTGTAGGAGCAGGGATTTTGCTTGACTTAGGGCATTGTAGATGGCCCTTAGTTCCAGAATATTTATGTGAAGGGAAGTCTCCTGACTCGACCATAGTCCTTGGAAGTTTCTTCCCTGTGTGACTGCCCCCCAGCCTCGAAGGCTGGCATCCGTGGTCACCAGGACCCAGTCCTGTATGCCGAACCTGTGGCCCTCTAGAAGATGAGCACTCTGCAGCCACCACAGTAGAGACACCCTGGTTCTTGGAGACAGGGTTATTAAGCGATGCATCTGAAGATGCGATCCGGACCACTGGTCCAACAGGTCCCACTGAAAGATTCTGGCATGGAACCTGCCGAAGGGAATTGCTTCGTAAGAAGCCACCATCTTTCCCAGGACCTGCGTGCAGTGATGCACTGATACCTGTTTTGGTTTCAGGAGGTCTCTGACTAGAGATGACAACTCCCTGGCTTTCTCCTCCGGGAGAAACACTTTTCTCTGGACTGTATCCAGAATCATACCCAGGAACAGTAGCCGTGTCGTCGGAACCAGCTGTGACTTTGGGATATTCAGAATCCAGCCGTGCTGGTGCAGCACTTCCTGGGATAGTGCTACTCCCACCAACAACTGTTCCTTGGACCTCGCTTTTATTAGAAGATCGTCCAAGTACGGGATAATTAAAACTCCCTTTCTTCGAAGGAGTATCATCATTTCCGCCATAACCTTGGTAAATACCCTCGGTGCCGTGGACAGTCCAAACGGCAGCGTCTGGAATTGGTAATGGCAATCCTGTACCACAAATCTGAGGTACTCCTGGTGAGGATGGTAAATGGGGACATGCAAGTAAGCATCCTTGATGTCCAGGGATACCATGTAATCCCCCTCGTCCAGGCTTGCAATAACCGCCCTGAGCGATTCCATCTTGAACTTGAATTTCTTTATGTATGTGTTCAAGGATTTCAAATTTAGAATGGGTCTCACCGAACCGTCCGGTTTCGGTACCACAAATAGTGTGGAATAATAACCCCGGCCTTGTTGAAGTAGGGGTACCTTGATTATCACCTGCTGAGAATACAGCTTGTGAATTGCCGTTAGCACCGCCTCCCTGTCTGAGGGAGCAATTGGCAAGGCAGATTTTAGGAACCGGTGGGGTGGGGACGCCTCGAATTCCAGCTTGTACCCCTGAGATACTATTTGCAGGATCCAGGGATCCACCTGTGAGCGAACCCACTGATCGCTGAAATTTTTGAGGCGACCCCCCACCGTACCTGGCTCCGCCTGTGGAGCCCCACCGTCATGCGGCGGACTTGGAAGAGGAAGCGGGGGAGGACTTTTGCTCCCGGGAACCTACTGTTTGTTGCAGCCTTTTCCCCCTACCTCTGCCTCTGGACAGAAAAGACCCGCCTTTTCCACGCCTGTTTTTCTGGGTCCGAAAGGACTGAACCTGATAAAACGGTGCCTTCTTAGGCTGTGAGGGGACATGGGGTAAAAATGCTGACTTCCCAGACGTTGCTGTGGAAACTAGGTCCGAGAGACCATCCCCAAATAATTCCTCACCCTTATATGGCAACACTTCCATGTGCTTTTTAGAATCTGCATCTCCTGTCCACTGGCGAGTCCATAAGCCTCTCCTAGCAGAAAGACTGCGTAAGGAATATAATATGATAGCAGCAGCATAAACACGCCGTCTGTGCTTGCAGAGCGCTGCTTGGTGCATCACTTTGGCCTGCAAGGGGTTAAGGTTTTTTGTAGTGGGAGGAACGTTGAGTGAGGAACTGGTAGGCCATTGGCCGGATTGTGGAAAGGGACTGTACAGCCTGGATATAGGTGGCTAACCCACCATTTCCTGCCTCTTTCAGTGTCTTCACGCAGGCAGTGCAAGTATTGTTCATTTATTCAGTAAATATACTTTAATTTTTCTTCTCTTTTTTCCTTATCTTTTTCCTTATCTTCTCTTTCCTATATTCCTACTGCTACATTCATCCTATTCCTAACTTTTTTATTCTTCTTCTCCTACTTACTGCTTGTTTTTTATAACATATTGGAGGTGATTGCTGGGTATTCCCCCACCCCCCCTTGCTGTGACTCCTCTCCCCCCTGGACATGTCGGGGTTACGAAACCCCCCTTCCCGTCCTGCACGCAGCGCTGGCCTCCCCGCCCGGCTGTTAGATTCCCCTGATGTTCCGCCGGGTCGGGGAAGCCCTGCTGCTGCGGATGCTGTATCTGTGAGGGAGACCAGGGCTGTGCGCGGCCGAGCTCGGCCGCCCGCCCGCGCTCCCCCACGTGTGTCCTCCCCGTCTCCTTCCCCGCTGCGATCAGCGGCTGGCGACGGAGCTGCTGGGGCTGCCATGGAGACCAGGGCTGTGCGCGGCCGAGCTCGGCCGCCCGCCCGCGCTCCCCCACGTGCTTCCTCCCCGTCTCCTTCCCCGCTGCAATCAGCGGCGGGGGACGGAGCGCCGGGGAGCAGGAGAAGCCTCAGGCGGCCTGCCAGGGACGGTGTTTTACCGTCCCTGGCCCCGCCGCTTCTTACAGCGGGTGGCCGCGCGGGTCACGTGGGGCGGGGGCGGAGCTCCCGCCCGGCGGCCCGGCGGCTCTCCCCACTTCCCAACACGGCTGCCTCAGTTAATGGGCGGGTGGGGGGTCGCGCGGCAGATGGATTACTGCCTGCGCGTGCGGACAACATGGCGCACAGCAGGGGGGCCCACATGAGGCATACCCCCTCTGTGCCACTACCCCCCCCACCCGTGCGGTCAGCGCCCTCCCGCGTTGGGGTGGGGCGTCGCCCCCGCTCCGCGCCAGCGGGGGGGGCATTATCCATTACAGATAGTGCGGGGCCGGTCGTACGGGGGCGGCCCGCGCCCGCCCGCGGTGTGCCTGCCCGTCCGACCTCCCCTTTCGCGGTGGGGCCCGGGGCGTCGGGCCCATCCAGGACGCCCGCCTTGGCAAGTGGCTCGGCCGCCGCCCGCGGCCGCGCGCCTCCTGGCAGACAGCGGGCGGGGTCGCGCCTGCCAGCTAATCACCCCACTAGGGGGCGGCGTGCGCAGGCGGATCACGACCCAGCACCCACTCCCCGCATCCATTTTTCAACTGCCGACGCTTCCGCGGTCAGCTCTCAGTCCGACGTCGGACTCCTCCCTTCTAGTGGCGACGACTCTCCTGTGGCCGACGCTCGGGTCGGTAGACAGTCGAGGGGTCGGCAGTCTATACGCGGTCTGGCGCAGCCAGACGGTGGTGCCATGATTCCCGACAGTGAGGGATCCTCCGGATCCTTGCTCCCGACGGGAGGTTTGCGTACCGCACGTCGGGCGCATGACGCGCGGAGGAGGTCCGTCCTTACTTCACCTGCCCCTGCGACTGCACCCTTGGTGGACGCCTCCGTCTTGTCCGCCATTTGTGCCGCTGTAGTGTCAGCGGTGGCTCCCTTGTTATCCTCCGTACCCGGGGGACTGGGGCGGCCCACCGCTTCCTTGGCGGATAGCATTGCGCAATCCCTTATTCCACTTCTGTCTACTGGGGCAACTACCCCCCCTTTTGCCCCGCTCCCGGTGGCTGCGGGACCGGAGGCGGTGCAGGGGAACAATGTCTCTTTTGTCTCCCCAGCCACGGTAGTCGGATCGGCAATGGAATCCGCCGGTGTATCCACGAGTCGTTCGGTGGCCGGAGGCGCGGACGGCGTGCCCTCTCGAGCAGGTGAGTCTTCCTCGGACCCTGACTGGTCCAAGGGGAGCGCTAGCGGCTTGGGTTCGGGTACTCGCTCCAGCGCCTCTAGCATAGGTAGCAGCGCAGGCAGGATTTCCGGCAAGCGCAGTAGGCGCAGGCGTCGGGGCACAGATTCCTCCCTTGCCTCTACTTCCTCGGAGGGTCTGTCCTCCTCAGATGGCGGCTTGCACAGGGTGAAGCGTCGTAGACAACGCAAGCGGCGGTATTCCACCTCGTCCGCGTCCCAAGTATCGGTGGAATCAGACACCGTGCACTGCGCCAATACGGCGGTGCAACGTGGACTCAGGCCCCGGATCCGGGACCGTATCCGTAAGGGCCAATATGTGAACATTTTTGCCCTTACCAGCGACGATCGCAAAGCCTTGCTTTCGGCTAAGAAAAAGGGGCAGGGTAGCGAGGACACTTTGCGGTCCTACCAGAATTGGGTCCGCTGCATGTTGATCTTTGCGGCGTGTTACCTAGAGACGCGCCCGGATGAACATATGAACGTGGTGCGCTATCAATTTCTTATACACGTTCTGTACCATAAGTACAAAGGGTCTGCCTGGCGGCGCTACGACGAGGATTTCCGACGCAAACAACATGGCCGGGAGATCTATAACTTTGGTAAAAAAGACGTGGAATTGTGCTCTGAACTGACACAAGGTCCGGCCGCCACAGATGACGGCGGCTCGGCAAGACGATGGGCAAAAAAACCTGCCTCTCGTTCTGCCGGCTTTCGCGGAGGCGCAGGGCGCGCGGGGCATGGGAAATGCTTCGCTTTTAATAATGCACAATGCGACTTGGGGGGGCGATGTCGTTTTCGCCACTCCTGTATCAGATGTGGCGGGGGCCACGGCATTAAAGATTGCCCCAGTCCTGGGACCGGAAGTGCTTTTGGCTCGCAGCCCCGACAGAGTCGCGCTCCCGCGGCCACCGGCGCTAGCCACAGCTCCCACCCCAATTAGACTTTGCGCGCTCATTCCCTGGCTGCGACGATACCCGCGGTTGGGGGACGCCCGATTTTTACACTCAGGTTTCGCGTCGGGTTTCCCCTTGCCGATACATGGACGGGTGGGTCCTGGGACGGGTACTAACCTGCGTTCGGCTCGGGAGTTTCCGGACGTGCTCCGGCACAAGGTAGGGGCGGAGGTTACCTTAGGGAGGATGATAGGCCCTTTCCGGGAGCCCCCCTTGCCAGACTTGGTCTTGTCCCCCGTAGGCGTAGTGCCCAAAAAGACAGCGGGCAAATTTCGCCTCATCCAACACCTTTCCTGTCCTGCGGGGTCCTCGGTTAATGACGCTATCCCTGCTGACCAGTGTAGGGTCGTTTACCTGTCCTTTGATTCGGCCATTGACACCGTACGGTCTTTTGGCCCAGGGGCAGTTATGTGTAAGTTGGACATCCAGTCTGCGTTTCGTCTCCTTCCGCTGCACCCTTCCGCCTTCAGGTTTATGGGTTTTAAGCTGGACGATGGGTACTACATAGATCGGTGCCTCCCTATGGGTTGTTCTATCTCTTGCGCCTACTTTGAGAGATTCAGTTCCTTCCTCCACTGGTGTCTCCAGCAGGCAACGGGGGAACGGGGAATTTCCCACTACTTGGACGATTTTCTGTTTATCGGCCCCTCAGACTCCCCTCGCTGCGTCAACCTGCTGCAGGGGGCTCTGGCCCTCTTTGCGCGCTTCGGGGTTCCGGTTGCACCAGAAAAGACGGAGGGACCCTCCGCCTCCTTGGTTTACCTCGGGATCCAGATTGATACGGTCAGGGGTCTCTGTAGGCTTCCCTCGGACAAGGTGTTGCGTTTACGTGACGGTATCATATATGCGCTGTCCGCGGGCAAGCTCACTCTCAAACAGGCCCAATCCCTATTGGGCCTGTTTAACTTTGCTTGCAAAGTTATCCCCATGGGCAGGGTTTTCTGTAGAAAATTGGAACGGGCTACCGTGGGGGTTAGACGCCCGCATCATTTCCTCAGGTTGTCCCTCGAAATCCGTCGGGATCTAAGCATTTGGGACGAATTTCTTGTTCGTTTCAACGGCACCTGTATTTGGCAGGAGGCGATCGTGTCTAGCCCGACCCTGGAGCTTTTCACGGACGCCTCCGGCGCTTTCGGGTTTGGCGCTTACTTTGCGGGTCGTTGGTGTGCCTCTCCTTGGCCGCATGCCTGGCTTCGCATGGGCCTCACTACGAACATGCTGTTGCTGGAAATTTTTCCTATTCTGGTCGCTTTAGACTTATGGCGCTATGCCCTGCGTAATAAACATGTTGTCTTCTGGTGCGACAATCTGGGCGTGGTTTTTGCCATCAACCGCCAAAAATCCACGTCCTTGCCGGTATTGCGGGTCATTGCGCAGATAGTCTTGTTATGCTTGGTCAACAACATTACGTTGCGAGCAAAACATGTCCCTGGCGTGCGTAACGAAATTGCAGATGCCCTGTCACGCGGCGATTTGCAGCGATTTAGGCGCTTGGCTCCTGCAGCTCTCCTCCATGGGGAATTATGTCCTGCTTCTGTGTGGCAGGTCATCCACCCGGAATGGAGGCGTTAGCCCACAGGTCATTGGCCCCTGCAACTTTTGCGGCCTATCGGGCCGCCTGGGAGCGGTGGTGTCGCTTCATCCGGGAGAGAGGCCAGTGTGGTAAGACCTCTCATGATTTACTTTTAGATTACATCTGGGTTCTGTACTCCGACGGTATTTCGCGGGCGTCTGTTAACAGGGTTCTGGCAGGTATCTCTTACTTTCTGCAGCTGCGGGGGGAAGCGGATTTTACGAAGTCCTTTTTCCTCCGGCGGGTGTTGAAAGGTTGGGCTCGGGCCACCCCGCCCCTCCCGGATACCCGCCAGCCGATCACCGGTGCTTTGCTGAGGCGGATTTTGGGATCCCTACCGAGCATTTGCTTTTCGGGATACGAGGTTCGCCTCTTCCGGGCGGCCTTTACTATGGCCTTCCACGGTGCGTTCAGGGTGGGTGAGCTGGTGTCCGTCTCTCGGGCTTCGGTCTCGCCCATGCTGGAGGCCCACGTCGTCATCCGCCCCGACGGTTTATGGTGCAAAATTCAGCGATCCAAGACTGACGTAGCCGGCAGGGGGCAGTGGGTTCGAATGGGTCCGGCTCGTGCGCGGGGCATTTGTCCAGTTTCCGCGGCCCGGGCATATTCGTCCATACGGCCTCCAACGCCCACCGGGTGGCTCGTCCACTGTGACGGCGCCCCGTTGACCAGATATCAATTCCGGTCGGTTTTGGGGCGTTGTATTTTGTACCTGGGTCTATCTCCGGCCGACTATGGGACTCACTCTTTCCGCATCGGCGCTGCTTCAGCTGCCGCTGCGGCGGGTTGGTCCGAGGTCGAAGTCCGGGCACTGGGTAGGTGGAGGTCTGGTGCAGTCAGACGCTATATCAGGCCTTTTCCTCCCAGTGCGCCCCTTTGAGGACTAGCCGCTCGTCGCAGTTGCACTTGGTGATTGCGGGGGCCTTGAGGAATTTTTGTTTTATCGTTGGTTTTAATTTCGGCTTTTGCCGGCTAGCGAAGTTTCGTTTTTGCCTCAAGTCAAATTGGGCGGCCCCCCCCCCCCCCCCCCACACTCCCCCCCCGTTAGGGCTGCAGTCAGGTTTCTCATTTACATACCTTATGTATATCATTCCTAACCTTAGCACACCTTATTTTGCAGGGCGGCGGTTAGATCCGCACTTTCTATGGTTTGTCGGCCATTCCTACATCTACTGGCTGTCCGTGTCGGCTCTGGCTTGCGACACCGCCCGGTTTCCGGAGCTGCAGGCTGTGCGCTGGTTGGGGCGTAGAGGCCTCCGCTGGGATGGCCTGCGGGACTGGCTTCGGGCGGCAGTTGGCCGATTTGGGTACCCCCTGATTTTGGTCTTGCACCTGGGGGGCAATGATCTGGTACGCCGCTCTGGGCTCGACATTCGCCTCGAAATCAGGTGCCAGCTACTGGAACTCATGGCTGACTGGCCGTTTTGCCTCATCCTCTGGTCGGACATCGTTCCTCGGCGGTCTTGGCGCGGAGCCTTTAACCCCGGGGCGATTGACCTGGTTCGGAGGAGGGTCAATTCGGTCGTTGGTCGTGCTGTCCTCCAGCATGGCGGGCTGGTTGTGCCGCACGGTGGCATTTCCTACCGTGACCCGACACAATACCGGTCTGACGGGGTGCATTTGTCCCCGGCTGGCATGCTTATCTTCCTGGAGGACATTATTTACATTCTTAGGTCCCTATAGATAGCTCTTTTCTGTTCATAGTTCATTAAGTCTCTCTAGTTAGTTTTTCTGTTTTTGTTGTGTGGGTTTTTAGTTCGGTGGCGGTGGCAGGTTTGTAACCTGGCAGTTGGCCGGTTTTCAGAACGGTTACTTAAGTTTAATGATGAGTTCACAGTTAGTCAGTTTGGGTGTATTTATAGGTAATTTATATCTTTTAGAATTAGTTTACGGGCATCATTTTCACAAGTGGGCCCATATAATTAGTATAAAACATATGTGGATGTCGGGGCCGGTGGCCCAACTTTTATCCCGTAGGGGCGGAGCGTACCTCCGTCCCTGCAACCGTTGGGGGACAGGGGTAGTGGCAGAAGGTCGACCCCTGTCCTTGGATTTTTGATTCTCGATGTCTGGGATGGAGGCAGCAGGCCGATCCCGGAACATCTGGGGCAGGAGGCTCCCTAACACATGTTTTTTACTGCTTGTTTTTTATAATGTTTATCACCCATGTTACATTTATTATGTTTAACCGTTCTTCTCCTCGCCACCTTTAGTTAGAGAGGGAAGTCTGCATTTTAGTTTTAGTATTTAATAGGCCTCCCTCTCAGTCAGAAAATAAAAGCTGACCCCTTTCACGCCAACTACAGTTGTGGTGTCTTTATTTCATAAGATAAGTGTGCTTGAGTGGCGCGTGGAAGCATCTGACGTGTGAGGTTTAAGACTGCGTAAGGAATATAATATGATAGCAGCAGCATAAACACGCCGTCTGTGCTTGCAGAGCGCTGCTTGGTGCATCACTTTGGCCTGCAAGGGGTTAAGGTTTTTTGTAGTGGGAGGAACGTTGAGTGAGGAACTGGTAGGCCATTGGCCGGATTGTGGAAAGGGGCTGTACAGCCTGGATATAGGTGGCTAACCCACCATTTCCTGCCTCTTTCAGTGTCTTCACGCAGCCCGCCCTCCCGCCCCCAAAAAAACCGGAACAGAGTTGGTTTTGGTTTTACTATGGGGTTCTTTGTGTCGGCTTTCGGTGGCCGGTTTTCAGAACGGTTACTTAAGTTTAATGATGAGTTCACAGTTAGTCAGTTTGGGTGTATTTATAGGTAATTTATATCTTTTAGAATTAGTTTACGGGCATCATTTTCACAAGTGGGCCCATATAATTAGTATAAAACATATGTGGATGTCGGGGCCGGTGGCCCAACTTTTATCCCGTAGGGGCGGAGCGTACCTCCGTCCCTGCAACCGTTGGGGGACAGGGGTAGTGGCAGAAGGTCGACCCCTGTCCTTGGATTTTTGATTCTCGATGTCTGGGATGGAGGCAGCAGGCCGATCCCGGAACATCTGGGGCAGGAGGCTCCCTAACACATATGTTTTTTACTGCTTGTTTTTTATAATGTTTATCACCCATGTTACATTTATTATGTTTAACCGTTCTTCTCCTCGCCACCTTTAGTTAGAGAGGGAAGTCTGCATTTTAGTTTTAGTATTTAATAGGCCTCCCTCTCAGTCAGAAAATAAAAGCTGACCCCTTTCACGCCAACTACAGTTGTGGTGTCTTTATTTCATAAGATAAGTGTGCTTGAGTGGCGCGTGGAAGCATCTGACGTGTGAGGTTTAATGGACAATGCACTTACTTTAGATGCCAGTCGGCAGATTTCCCTCTGTGCATCTCTCATATATAAGACTGAGTCTTTTATATGGTCTATGGTTAACAGGATCGTGTCTCTGTCTAATGTGTCAATATTTTCTGACAGTTTATCTGACCAAGCAGCGGCAGCACTGCACATCCAAGCTGACGCAATAGCTGGCCTAAGTATAATGCCTGTGTGTGTATATACAGACTTCAGGATCGCCTCCTGCTTTCTATCAGCAGGTTCCTTGAGGGCGGCCGTATCCGGAGACGGTAGTGCCACCTTTTTAGACAAACGTGTGAGCGCTTTATCCACTCTAGGGGGTGTTTCCCATCGTGACCTATCCTCTGGTGGGAAAGGGAACGCCATTAGTACCTTCTTAGGAATTACCAATTTTTTATCAGGGAAAGCCCACGCTTCTTCACACACTTCATTTAATTCATCTGATGGGGAAAAAACTACGGGTAGTTTTTTCTCTCCAAACATAATACCCTTTTTAGTGGTACCAGTAGTTATATCAGAAATGTTTAACACCTCTTTCATTGCCTCAATCATACAGTGAATGGCCTTAGTGGGCATCAGGTTTGACTCATCGTCGTCGACACTGGTGTCAGTATCAGTGTCGACATCTGGGTCTGCTTGAGGTAGCGGGCGTTTTAGAGCCCCTGACGACCCATGCGACGCCTGGGCAGGCACGAGCTGAGAAGTCGGCTGTCCCACATTTGGCATGTCGTCGATTTTCTTATATAAGGAGTCTATACGTGCACTCATTACTTTCCATAAGCCCATCCACTCAGGTGTCGGCTCCTCCCCCTATGACCCTCCTCCAAGCCTCAGTTAGGATACTGTGCCCGGACGAGCGTACACAATAAGGAAGGATATTGAATCCCGGGTAAGACTCATACCAGCCACACCAATCACACCGTACAACTTGTGATCTGAACCCAGTTAACAGTATGACAAACGTAGGAGCCTCTGAACAGACGGCTCACAACAATAACAACCCGATTTTTTTGTAACAATAACTATGTACAAGTATTGCAGACAATCCGCACTTGGGAAGGGCGCCCAGCATCCACTACGGACTACGAGAAATAGATTTATCGGTAAGTAAAATCTTATTTTCTCTGACGTCCTAAGTGGATGCTGGGGACTCCGTCAGGACCATGGGGATTATACCAAAGCTCCCAAACGGGCGGGAGAGTGCGGATGACTCTGCAGCACCGAATGAGAGAACTCCAGGTCCTCTTTAGCCAGGGTATCAAATTTGTAGAATTTTACAAACGTGTTCTCCCCCGACCACGTAGCTGCTCGGCAGAGTTGTAATGCCGAGACCCCCCGGGCAGCCGCCCAGGATGAGCCCACTTTCCTTGTGGAATGGGCCTTGACAGATTTTGGTTGTGGCAAGCCTGCCACAGAATGTGCAAGTTGAATTGTGCTACAAATCCAACGAGCAATCGTCTGCTTAGAAGCAGGAGCACCCAGCTTTTTGGGTGCATACAATATAAACAGCGAGTCAGACTTTCTGACTCCAGCCGTTCTTGAAATATATATATTTTCAATGCCCGGACCACGTCCAACAACTTGGAATCCTCCAAATCGTTAGTAGCCGCAGGCACCACAATAGGCTGGTTCAGGTGAAACGCTGACACCACCTTAGGCAGAAAATGAGGACGCGTCCGCAGTTCTGCCCTGTCCGAATGGAAAATCAGATATGGGCTCTTATATGATAAAGCCGCTAATTCTGATACTCTCCTGGCTGAAGCCAGGGCCAGTAGCATGGTTACTTTCCATGTAAGATATTTCAATTCCACCGATTTGAGTGGCTCAAACCAATGGGATTTGAGAAAATCCAAAACTACATTAAGATCCCACGGTGC